>NC_136987.1:13226690-13259190 GCF_032717465.1 Coenobita brevimanus | reverse complement strand
ACATGGTTTCCACATAATTTTTGTAACTTTGCACAGCTTCATTCTCCTGTGTTATCTTCTCAATATCACTGCTTTGGTCTATCAGACTGCTTACTTGCCTAATTGTCTCTGTATCATTTTTGAACTCTTCTATAATACTCTTGTGGTTTACTATTGTACTTGCCATTTCACACATTTTCCTCCTAAGTGTAATCACTTCCACTGTTAGTTCACATATGGTTGTGTCTTTCTTTTTGACCTCCATTCCTAGTTTTTCTATTTCTTCCTTTTGCAAGTGCATCTGCTTCTTTATTTCATCAATTTCATTCTGGAAAGCCAACTCCAGTCTGCGTACACGCTCTACCAGTTTATTGTAAGTCTCCATTTCAACCAGTTCTTGGTGGAAATCATCATCTTGCTTTCTACCTTTATCCCTTTTCTTTTCCAAATTTGCTTTACTAAAGTATGTGGCCATTTTGCTATACTAAAAGCACAGAGTACTTACATTCCCTGGGGCAGTTGTAGTCTAAACAAACAATCAGCTGACTGAGCTCATTCTTTCGCTACTTGGTTCTCTCTTCTGTTTGATCAAGTCTTGTTTAAACTTCTTCTTATTTTTTTTTAAATAATAAAAAACCATTTAGTCTAACCTGGTACAGAGCTTGACTCATATAAAGATACTAATTTAGGTAATGCCACTGGCCATGCTGGTTCGGTATGGAGCGCTGTCAGCCCACGTCTGCTTTCCTTGGTAGCAGAGTTTGTGTGTGTGTGTGTGTGTGTGTGTGTGTGTGTGTGTAAGCCTCTAAATAAGGGAAAATTATTTTACAAAAGTCTTAGGTCAACCTTTTACATGACCCCAAGAAGCTGGTGGTTGGTTGAATCACTCTTTTTGACTCTGATGTCCTCACATAAGAGAAGACACTGGTTATTCGTAGTCAGGTGATATTGAATATGACTGACTTTCCAGGGGAATCAAATGTGCCTGAGTCAGCATGTCCAGTTCGTGGGTCGAAGATACAAAGTTCGATTTTCTGGCTCGGAAGACTGGTGGCTTTGGTCTTTTTCCCACTTATGTTCAGCTATTAGTTTAGGCCAAACTGAGGACCAAGATGTAACGCAGATTATTTTGTGTCATTTGGTAGGGCAATATTGTGGCAGCAAATATTGATTGCCTAGCTCAGTGATAATTGCATACTTTTTTTTTTTTAATGCAAGGAAGGAGGAACCAAAGGTCATGAGCCATCAATAACAGTTCCCTCCAAGAGAAAAACAAAATACAAGAGAGAGCCAAATTCAAGATCCATTCATTTCGAGATGCCTGGACACACTGCGTTTGAAAGACTGGAGATCATAGGCAGCAGAAAGTACAGACAGAGGGAGACAGTTCCAGAGTTGACCTGTTGCATAAATGAAGGACTGGGAATAACGGTTAACTCTTGCATTAGAGAGTTGGACAGAAAAGGGATGAGAGTTTGCTGCTAGATGGGTGCTACACGCCCGTTGTAGAGGTGGAGGAATGCATGCAGACATTTCAGAGGAGCAGTGACCATTAAATTAGCGATAGAAAAGAGATAAAGATGCAACAGTGCGGCGAAGAGACAGAGGTTGAAGGGAGTCAGTAAGAGGAGGAGAGTTAATGAGACGAAAAGCTTTTGACTCCACCCTATTGAGAAGAGCTGTATGTGGGGAGCCGCCCCACACAGGAGAGTTGTACTCTAAACAGGGATAGATAGAACCTCTGTATAGAGTCAACAGTTGTGCAGGGGTAAAGAAAGAACAGAGTCGGCTTAGCACACCCAATCTCTTGGAAGCAGATTTTACAAGAGATGTAATATGTTCTTTCCAAGATAAGTCCCGGGTAAATGAAACGCCAAGCATGTTCAAGGATGATGCAGGATTAAGCTGAATATTATTAAACATTAGTGGCTATACCTGTGGAAGATTTTGACGGGTTGATACATGTAAGAACTGATTCTTAGATGCATTAAAACAACAAGATTACTTTTACCCCAGTCAGAGATACGAGTCAAGTCAGACATTAGGTGTGCCATAGCTTCATCCCTTGTTTGTTGAAGTAACTGTTGAGATGGGCGTTGCGGGAACCGAATGGAATGGTGAAGGGTGGAGTCATCAGCGCATGAGTGGATAGGGTTAGATGTACAGCTTAGAAGGTCATTGATGAATAAAAGGAAGAGAGCCGGTGACAGGACAGCCCTGAGGAACACCACTACTGATAGATCTAGGAGAAGAACGATGGCCATCTACAACGGCGGCTATAGAACGACCAGAAAGGAAGCTAGTGATGAAGGCACAGATAGAAGGATAGAAACCATAAGAGGGCAGTTTGGAAATTAAAGATTTATGGCAGACTCGATCGAAAGCCTTTGAGATGTCAAGTGCAATGGCAAAGCTTTCGCCAAAGTCCCGAAAGGAGGATGACCAGGAATCTGAAAGGTAGGTGAGAAGATTGCCAGTTGAGCGTCCCCGACGGAACCCATACTGACGATCGGAAAGAAGGTTGTGATAGGAAAGATGCCTTAAAGTTTTTCTATTGAGGATTAACTCAAAGACTTTTGAAATACAGGACGTTAAAGCAATTGGACGATAGTTGAAGGGTTGGGAGTGGTCACCCTTCTTTGGGACTGGCTGAATGAGAGCAAACTTGATAGGAAGAGACTCTTGTAGGAATATAACCTACAAGTACGCACACACGTGCCCTCCAATGATGTCCGTGGCATCGCTACAGACATGTCATGAACATGCTAAGAATATGTTCTTGAACATGCAACCAACATACATTGCAATGTCTGATGACATTATATGAGGCAAGGCTCCAGCGCGTTTGCGGCAGACATAGCTTCCACATGTGTTCCATTGTCCCTGACTATGGCGGCATGAAAGGAATTTTGCTCATTTGTAATTTGTAACTGCAACAATGATGCTATGTAACAGAAAGTTTTACGGTCTCACTGGTATTGGATATGACCATCATTGAGAAAAAGAAGAAAGAAACATTCCCTGTAATATGCTGCCGATCTGCAAAATTTTCCTTAGGTGCAGGAAACGTTCACACCAATGTTAACAATAATGTTCCAACAATCTTCTGAGCTTTTCCGTGACAGTGGTGGTTCACACATGATTTCAAACATGTTTACAAATGTTTCGTGAAAGTTTTGAACATGTTTCCGTCACTATGTCAGTGCGTAAATCCCCCCCTCTTTTTCTTTTTTGAGAAACTTACAGCTACTTGGTCAGGTCTCTTATGGATGTACAGCCATTAACAAAAGTTCACTGATAATCCCCTGCCAGCATAATTTCCTGCCGTTCATATTTTCTATTCCTTCTACAACCTCAGAGAGTGCGTATCCTTTCTTCTCTACTCTTTTGTGGTATTATTTAGCTTGATGCCACTAAAATTTTGCGTAACTTCATTTATGGTCACAGTTGGCAGGCAATCATTGTCAAACATTTGTTCATACCTGCACGAGTAAAATCTTACATAGAAGATTTTTTTTTTTTTTATACTGAACAAATGATTAAATACAGTTTAAAGGAAATCTTATGGTGAAGGTATTAATGAAGTCTGTTTTCAGTTCAAAGAGCCACCTTATTTGAGTAAAATCGTCTGTAGGCAGCAAAAACATAATTTTGTGAAAGAAAAGCATTCCGGGGCCGAATGCTAATCTCCCGCCAGAATATGATGTTGGCCAAGTTAGGAGCGCGACTCCCCCATCGGGGGGGTTGGAGAGTGGGGCTCCCCCCGGAGGGTGGCCGGTAGGTGGGGCCCCCCCGGGGTGTGCGGGGGGCGGCGGTCCCCCCGGCGGGGCCAGGCATCCTCAGATGGGGCCAGGGGTAAAAGTCCCTCCTGGGGGGCGGGACTCCCAGGGGAAGAGAGGGGTGGCACCTCCCTGGGAGGGCCGAACGGGGAGCCACCCCAGGGGGGGTGGGGTTCAGGGCCACCCCGAGGGGGCGAGGGGGCCGCGACTCCCCCTGGGGGACCCTGATAGCTCAAGCCATTCAAGAGATCTAATGGTGCTAAAGGTGGGCGATAAAAACTAGTTGACCTTTGGCAGCTATTTTCGTGACCTTGACCTTGACCTCGAGAGCTCATTATCGAACTCGTCCAATTTTTTGGCCATAAGTTGATACCCTAAAGGTTTCATGTTGACAACTCATGCCGTTGATGAGATATAATGGTACTAAAGGTGGGCGATATAAAATAGTCGACCTTTGGCAGCCATTTTGATGACCTTGACCCAGGGTGCCATATCATGATTCCCTGATAGTTTTATGTTCATAGGTCAAGCCATTCATGAGATATAATGGTAAAACACACACACACACACACACACACACACACCATTGAGTCAAAGGAGGCAGACGTGTGACATCGGAGCTCCGTACCGAACCAACACGGCCAGTGGCATTACCTAAATTAGTATCTTTATATGAGTCAAGCTCTGTACCAGGTTAGACTAAATGATTTTTCATTATTAAAAGAAAAAAAAAAAGTTTAAACAAGACTTGTTCAAACAGAAAAGAGAACCAAGACGAAAGAATGCGCTCAGTCAGCTGAGGTTTGTTTAGACTACAGCAGCACGGGGAATGTAAGTACATACTCTATACTTTTAGTATTGCAAAATGGATACATACTTTAGTAAAGCAAATTTGGAAAAGAAAAGGGATAAAGGTAGAAAGCAAAATGATGATTTCTACCAAGAACTGGTTGAAGTGGAGACTCACAATAGACTGGTTGAACGAGTACACAAACTAGAAATGACTTTCAAAAATGAAATTGATGAAATATAGAAGCAGATGCACTTGCAAAAGGAAGAAATAGAAAAACTAAGAAGGGAGACCAACAAGAAAGACACAACCATCAATGAACTAACAGTGGAATTGAGTAAACTCAGGAAGAAAATGAGTGAAATGTCAAGTACAGTAGTCAATCACGAGAGTGTTATGGAAGAGTTCAAAAATGACACAGAGACAATTAGGCAAGTAAGCAGTCTTATAGACCAGAGCAGTGATATTGAGGAGAAGATAACACAGGTGAATGAAGCTGTGCAAAGCTACAAAAATTATGTGGAAACCACGAATGCTGAAATGGTGAAAGTAAAGAAAGACTTAGAAACAAGGGTGGAGGAAAAAAGCATTAAACAGGAAGTGAAAAGAATAATCCAAAACAATCCAAAGTTAGTCAGAGATTCAGTAGATATCAACAAATCTATAGTAATCACTGGTATAGAAGAGGAAGAAGTAAAAAACAAGATCACAAGAGACAAAAGGGAGATGGCAAATGTAATGAGCTTATTGAAAGAAGTATCAGAGGAAATCTGTAGTAAAGACATAGAGGAACACAAGAGGTTAGGGAAATACGAGAAAAGCAAGACAAGACCTCTAAAGGTGACTTTCCAGAGTGTAAACACTGTGGAAGAGATACTAAAAAATGCAAAGAATCTTATGGAAAAAGAGGGGTTCAAAAATGTATGGATAAAAAGATGCCTAACACAAGAGGAACTAGAATTACTGAAAGAGAAAAGGGAGGAAGCAAAAACAAAAAATGTGGGAAGATCAGAAGAGGAGAAGAAGAAATTATTGTACAAAGTAATAGGATTGCAGGTACGAAAGTGGTACACAAACAGGATGGAATAAAAAGGAGGAAGGTAGTAGAACCAAGTCATGGCAAGTATATAAACAAGATGATAAAGTTGATTAGTCAAATGTGGATGGAATGGCATCTAAATTCCTAGAGATGAATGATTATGTCAGAGAAAATGAACCACAAATAATATGCCTAACTGAAACAAAATTAACACCAAGGATATCCAATGACATACTAAACTTAGAGGAATACAATATATGGAGAAGAGACAGAAATTTAAAAAAAGGAGGAGGAATTATAATATTAACTAAGAAAAATCTAAAAGTCAATTAAATAAAACTAGATATACTATCACAAGTAGAACTGATTGCAGTAGAGATCAACACATCTGAAGGGAAAGTAATTGTAGCCAATTTGTACATGCCACCCAGATTAAACACATGGGAAAGAGACGAATATGAGGACCTGGCAGAGAGTAAAATTCAGAGTTTAAGATCATTACTACATAAAATGGAAGAGAAATCGGAAAGAATTATACTAACTGGAGATTTTAATACAAATATAAATTGGAATACTCTAAATATAATTAGCCAAGAAAGCTGTTGGGACCAAAAGCTCCTGGATCTCCTGCAAGAGTTTTTCCTAATGCAACATGTGAGGGAAACCACCAGAAAAAGAGGACTCGATGTACCTTCAGTGCTAGATCTAATATTTACTAGGCAAGAAAATGATATTGACAGTTTAATATATCACCCACCACTCGGCAAAAGCGATCGTGCAGTACTAAATTATAACTTCAGGATAGCATATGACATAGTTAACAGCAATGAAAGTTACAAAAAGAGCCTAAACTATAAAAAGGGAAATTATCAAGACCTAAAGAAGTATTTCTTAGAAGCTGATTTGGAAAATGAGCTTAGAGGACAAGATTTAAATGCTGTATATAAAAAATTCTGTGAATTTTATGAAATACGAGCCCAGAAGTACATCCCACAGCACAAAGAAGCAGATAACAAAAAAAAAGAAAAAGAAAAAAAAGAAATGGTTCAATACAGAATGTAAAAAATCAAAAGAAAGAAGAGATTTGTTGTGGAATAGATACAGAAGACACAATAGTGAAAGGGCATATAATAATTACAAACAGGCAAGAAACGATTATACAAGAATAAGGAGGGAAGCCCTAAAACAGTTTGAGGAGGATATAATAAATAAAAGTAGTGATCAACCAAAGCTGTTTTACAGCTACATCAGAAGCAAAACCAAAGTAAAAGATATAATACAATCCATTACGAACGAGGGAATCACTTATACACAAGAGAAAGATATTTGTGAAGCACTAAATAAGAATTTCCAATTAGTTTTTACAGAAAGAAAAAAATTTTGAGAGGGACTATGTGGAACATGCATGTCCACACATACTACCAGATATATAAATAGCAGAAAAAGTAATACAGGAGGAGTTAAGTAAATTAGACAGAGGAAAAGCAAGTGGTCCTGATGAAATTTCATGTTGGGTACTACGAGAATGTGCAAAGGAGTTAAGTAAACCATTATTTTTAATTTTCAAGAAATCCTTGAGTCAAGGTAAACTACCTGATATTTGGAAGAAAGCAAATATTGTCCCCTTATTCAAGAAAGGAAATAGACAAAATCCACTCAACTACCGACCAGTATCACTGACCAGTGTTGTAATCAAGGTATTAGAAAAGCTTATAAGAAAAGCTTGGGTAAATGATCTAGAAGAACACAGTATGATAACAGAAAGACAGTTTGGTTTCAGAAAAGGAAAATCATGTGTTACTAATCTGTTGAGCTACTATGATAGAGTAACAGACACAATCCAGGAAAGAGAAGGATGGGTGGACAGTATCTATTTAGATTTCAAGAAGGCTTTTGACACAGTACCACACCAAAAACTTTTATGGAAACTGTACCATCAAGGAGGAACTCGAGACAAACTGTTTTGTTGGATGCAAGATTTTCTCAAAAAAAAAAAAAAAAAGACAAATGAGAACAGTACTAAGGGGAAACTACTCATCATGGAAAGAAGTGACTAGTGGAGTACCACAGGGTTCAGTGCTGGCACCAATCATGTTTTTAGTGTATATAAATGATATAGACAGTAATATGTTTGCAGATGATGCAAAAATACAAAGGAGAATTGCTAACACAGACTCTTGTAAAGAGCTACAAGAAGAATTAAATAAACTTCATGAATGGAGTAATACATGACAAATGGAATTCAATGTGGACAAGTGTCATGTAATCAAGTTTGGTAAAAGTGGAAAAAGACCTGATTGGGATTATACATTAGGAAATAGAACCCTACACACATCAGAAAGAGAGAAGGACCTAGGTGTGATTATCAATAACAGACTATCTCCGGCTGACCACATCAGTGAGAAAGTACGGAACATGTATACACTGCTTGCAAATATGAGAATAGCATTCATATATATAAATGAAGACATGCTAAGAAGGATAACAACATCATTCATCAGAGCAAACCTGGAGTAAGCATCAGTAGTCTGGAGTCCTCATCTCAAAAAACACATAGACAAGATTGAAAAAGTTCAAAGGGCTGCTACAAGATGGATACCAAGCTTAAGGGACCTAAGCTACGAAGAAAGACTAAATAAACTGAATCTACCAACACGACAGGAGAGAAGGAAAAGAGGTGACATGATAATGCTATATAAGTGCATATCAGGGAAGGAGAAAATAGACATAAATGATTACTTAACATATGGAGAAGCATCAGCAAGAGGACACTGCAAAAAACTGCATGAGAAGAGAGGTGATAAAGACGTGAGGAAATTCAGTTTCCCAAACAGAGCATTTGATCAGTGAAATGCACTACCGAATGATATAGTGTGTGCCAAAACAATTCACAAATTTAAGGATATGTACGATAAATATGGTTTAAGACACGGGACAGTACGAGCTTGATTCATTCCTGTAAAGATACAATTAGGTAAAAACAATTAGGTTAGAACACACACACACACACACACACACACACACACACACACACACACACACACACACACACACACACGATGGCAAAAACATTATCTCTCCACCTTCTAAAGGCGGGCAGTAATAATTAGTAGTATACATTTTTGCAGTTTCATTTCATCATATAATCATATGGCATTCTACCAAAACGCACCAGGAGGCACATTAACACATATTCATGGAGAATCTGAAGCCTGTACCCGTATTTCCTAGCCCGGAAACGAAAAATTATGATTATTTTTTTTTTTTTTACTTTTCATTAATAAAAAAAATTACTCAAGGTTCTGCATACTACCTATCAAAAAGCACCATTTCACTATAAGACACACACCTAAGTATAATTTCATGCCTCTGTACTGAAAACTTTATGAGTTCTGGCCCGGAAATGAAATCTCTACGCCTGTCCAGCTGCCCTGCCGCCCAACCCTACAGAGGTACACCTACTGATCCCAGTGATATCAACACCCTCCTCTGACTTTTTCAGATGGAAGGCAACAACTTAGAGACTATCTAATCAGTCAATAGTAAACATGCAAAACTATCTAATCAGTCAATAGTAAACATGCAAAACCAAACATGTTTGGGGTTTCATTTACTCGGGACTTATCTTGGAAAGAACATATTACATCTCTTGTAAAATCTGCTTCCAAGAGATTGGGTGTGCTAAGCCGACTCCGCTCTTTCTTTACCCCTGCGCAATTGTTGACTCTATACAGGGGTTTTATCCGCCCCTGTGTGGAGTACAACTCTCATGTGTGGGGAGGCTCCCCACATACAGCTCTTCTCAATAGGGTGGAGTCAAAGGCTTTTCGTCTCATTGACGCTCCTCCTCTTACTGACTCCCTTCAACCTCTGTCTCTTCGCCGCACTGTTGCATCTTTATCTCTTTTCTATCGCTACTTTAATGGTCACTGCTCCTCTGAACTGTCTGCTTCATTCCTCCACCTCTACGACGGGCGCGTAGCACCCGTCTGGCAGCAAACTCTCATCCTTTTTCTGTCTAACTCTCTAATGCAAGAGTTAACCGTTACTCCCAGTCTTTCATTTATGCAACAGGTCAGCTCTAGAACTGTCTCCCTCTGTCTGTATTTCCTGCTGCCTATGATCTCCAGTCTTTCAAACGCAGTGTGTCCAGGCATCTCAAAATGATCGGATCTTGAATTTGGCTCTATATTGTATTTTGTTTTTCTCTTGGAGGGAACTGTTACTGCGGGCTCATGGCCTTTGGTTCCTTCTTCCTCGCATAAAAAAAATAAATAAATAAATAACCTGGGCCATTCAGATTCCTTGCGCAGGTCACATTGAAATGATAATTTTTTTGTTTATTTTTTCATTGTTTTCAAATAAACTACTTAAGACACAGTATTCTTCCTATCGAGAGGCACCAGTTTAACATAAGACACATAACTATGTGAAATTTCATGACTCTATGTTGAATACTTTCTGAGCTCTGGCCCGGAAACGAAATGTTTTCACCCAGCCAGCCGTCCTGCCGCTTTGCAGTCCAACTGTAAAGATGGGCAACTATTGATCCCAGTGATAACAACACCCTCCTCTAAATTTGTCATGTGGAAGGTAGAGAGCAGAGAGAGAGAGAGAGAGAGAGAGAGAGAGAGAATCCAATATTTATTCATAATGATGGCAATAACAGTGACTGTAGCAGTAGGGGAAGGTTCCTGGACATTTCGTTTTGCAAAAAGGACAAGAGAGAAGAGAACCAAATATTCGCATATATTTTATTTTGTTTCTCATGCAGCAAAGGAAGTATTTGTTACGTGAGTAAAATTATTGATATAAAGGAATAATACCCACATACTGAGACTGTGTTTATTGTAAGTATGCAACAGTTCCGTCAACTTATTTTGTTGGAGGCTGTCTTCCTGTTGTAGGTTACTGCACTCCATTCACCGTTGGAAGAAGGCAGATTTGTGGCAATGAGGCCTATTCATACAGCTTCTTCGTGACTAGCGCCATATTCTGGTGTTAATCTCCTGTTACAACTCAGCACTAAAAATGGACCAACGGCAATTTTAGGTCAAGTTCGTAAGTGAACCGTGTATAAAAACCTCGTCAGACAGACCGAAAGTACACTTTCATCTCACAAACATTATTTCCGTGCGTCGGTAAATGTCATTCGAGCAGTTCACGGCGTTGCTGAATCAAGGCTAGGTATTCAAAAGCCTCAAGAATAAACGGTGATGGGAAATCAAGGCAAGAAATAGAAAGTTTGGATAATTATTTACACTGCAAAATCAAGACAAATTAAATACTAATTACATTGTCAAATGATCTGTCTATCTATTGCCAGACGCCTTAATCCCGTGAGGGGTGGCCACAAACAAATCGCCTCCATGTCCCTGTCCCCCGCCATTTCACTGCCCTACTCCCAGTTTACACACCCCTCTCTCATATACCTCTCTACTCCATCCCTCTATCTAAAATCTCATCCTTGGCCTCCCCTTCCCTCTCCCCCCCTCCACCTCACTCACATACGTTCTCCTCGTCGGTCTTTCACTCTCCATCTTCACCACATGGCCAAACCACCTTAATGTGTTTCTCCTAACGCTTCCTATCACATCCACGTCCACACCACAACATTCCTTCATTTCCTCATTTGTCAGCCTATCTCTCCATGTGACTCCACATGCAATGATGATAATTTGTTGTTTGAACAATTAACGTCAATTCAAAATCAAGGCAAACTTAACGAATGTTCGAAGGACTGATCTTTCTGATATGTTACGTGTTGTTCTTAATAATTACACTGCCACCAGATTATTATACTCAGCATTCTTTTGCACTATGAAGGAGGTAAATAAAAGCTATATCTTGTCACGAATCAAATTCGCGACATTTCCCTTTTGTGAAAAACACGAACTATTAGTGGAAAACTCACTGTGTATCGCTCAGTTAACCGTTTCTCTCTCCATTTCGGGGTATACTTTTCAAAACATTCGTCACTGTTTCAAGAGTGACCGATTTAATGCACGTCACTAAGTGCTTTACTGAGCGATACTATTGTTTCTTTATTGTTCGCCCCTGCTTGCCTCGACCGTTAGAAAAATGCGGCCTAGTGCTCCGCTTTTCTTTCCCACGACTTAGTCAGTCCAGTGTTCGCTCTGACGGAGAGAGGTTCTGTGCTCCAGAAGTGCGAGAGAAGAGGTCGCTAGCACCCAGACTCCACTGAGTAACAGTTTCTCCAAGCTCCCACCCTTGGTGATACAAAGCATTCATCGACCAGTATTTCCTTTTTGTATTTTCCTAGGTTTAAGAGTTTAATTAAGGTGTTTTTTCCTAGGCGTAAGGATTTAGCTCTTGTGTGAGTGAGTGCGATCTCATTGATTTGAAATGTAATGTTAAATTTATTTTTGTAATCAATAAATTTAACAGCTCTTTTTCTTGAGCTTAATGTAATGTAAACTCTTGTTTCATTTCTCCACAGTTAAGCTTATTTCTCTTATAGCTCCTAGCTTGCATAAACGTTTGCCTTTCATAACTGGTACTTAGGCCAGTCTTGTATTAAACTTAAAATCCGTTGTGCCTCCTAGGAGTTAAGCATCATCAAGAACCTGATACTATTGTTAGTATTAGTTATTTATTGTCAGGGGTGAAGTAACTTTCTCCAGAGGCTACAGTACTAATAAACAGCAATTGAGTGATAATTCTCTGCTGTGTACTGTCGAGAAAGTTTATAAATTCTCGTTCATAGAGAATCATTGCTTGATTTAGCAAGACAATCATTGTCCCTGCTCTGCAATATTATTTAACATTTATTATCACTTAAATAATATTTAGTATTTATTTTAAAAACCCTGTTATTATTTTAAAAACCCCGTGACAATTGGCGACCTCATTCCAGGATATTAACTCCTAGCTCTAAAGCTATTCACGAGATAGTGCTCATTCGTTCATATTTAGGTATTTATCATTAAAGTTTATAGGCACAAGCTTACTGGTGTTTACCGTTAATTTAGCAAGTGAATTTTTGCTTTATTAATCCATAGAGTATTTAACTCTATTTAGTACTTTATTTTTGGTAACGCCAGACGATTTTATTCGCTCCTGGGTAGCCGCCGTACCCATTGTGTTAATTATTGAGTTCTCAGTTATTTGCATTTTTGCTTTAATCTTTGCCAGTTAACTAGATAAGACTGATCACCACTAGCTTGTGTCTGTACTCTTTACTTGTGTTATTAGCATTCGTTGCGAAGCAGTCAGTACTCAGTTTTAGTTTACTTAATAAATTAGCGCTATGGCTACCACCGTATTTTTACAGGAAGCCAAAGAAATGGGTCTTTCTGACCCAACTGAAATTAAAGAGTATATACTCTCACGGCATAATCAGGAGCAGCAGCGCGAGAATGATGCCCGTGAAGAGCTTAAGATTCAGCTTGAATACGAGCGAGAACAGCGCGAACAACGTGAAAGAGAACGTGCATATGAACAAGAGCAGCGTGAGAAAGAGCGCGAATACAAGCGTGAACAACATGAACGCGAGCGAGAACAACGCGAATACGAGCGGGAACAACGTGAATATGGGCGTGCCGAACGTGAGGCACGAGAAAAACATGAACTTGAAGTGCTGAAACTCAAGCGAGATTCCTTGGCTTCAGACACATCTGGTGCAGTTGGTCCAAGCTCCACGAGCGTTCTCCCTGCACATGTCCTGGCGACCCCACGCATCAAGCTTCCTTCATACAAGGAAAGCGAGCGAATCGAGCCGTACATAGCTCGTTTTGAGGACATGGCAGACATGTATCAACTGGATGAGGCAGCTAAGCGGATCCAATTTCTTAGTTTATTTGAGGGCCCTGCCCTAGATATTCTCCACAGAATTCGTGGAGACAATCTCACATATGAGATGATGAAAGCTGCACTCATTAAGGCGTATGGTCTCACAGTAGATGAAGCCAAAGTTCAGTTCATGCGAGCTCGTCTCCAAGACAAGGAGACAGCTTTCAGTTCCTCGACCGTCTCACAGCTTACTTAAATGAGTGGATGGAGAAAGATGAAACTCCTTCCACGCGTGAGGGGATAATTGACCTTATGCTGCGTACACAGCTAGAGAGGTCGTGGCCTGCTGAGCTCATAGCACAGCTTAAGATCTGCCAGGTGAAAGATGCCAGCCAAATGGCAGAAAAGGCTGACGCATTCTTTACTGCATACAGGTATCAAACTCGTAAGCAAAACACCTGGAACAGAAAACCTGATAAATCTGGGAAACCGTCTCAGATTGAACCCCACCAACAAGGCCATTCTCAGAATAATGGCCAAGGTCCAAAACCGCAGTGGAAGGACCAGGGGCAAAACACTCAGAAACCTGAGTGGAAGAGGTACAACAAGTACCCTAACCAACAGCAGTATCAGCCACACAACTGACCGTCGGGACAAACTTTTTCACCACCAGCTCAAAAGAGGCAGGAAGCGAATGCAGCCTTCATTCCTCAGCAGCAGCATGGTGGTCACGTCCCTACCAGTGTGGGTACTTCCCCACAGTTCACTAGTCCCACAGTGACAGTGAACCCCCCTCCACAGATGGCCAATGTTCCATCTTCCCAATATAACCCTCAAGGCACAATGTTTGCCGCATCAATTCAGCAGCCTCATGAGTGGCTAGCTGCTTCCTCCACAGGCCCTCCCACAGGTGACAGTACCTTCCTTGTTCAGCAAGGGTTTGTGGGAGACATCCCTGTGAAGGTCCTGAGAGACAATGGTTCCTCAGGTTGCTCTATCAAGCAGAGTCTAGTTTGGCCTGAGCAGTATACAGGTCGACAGATCCATGCAAATCTTATTGATGGATCAGTGAGATTGTTCCCTGAGGCATGTATCCAGGTGGCATCTCCATTTTATACTGGTACGGCACTTGCAGTTGTCATGCCAGAACCTCTATTTGACCTTATAGTAGGTAACATTCGTGGTGTCAAGGATAGTTGCACCAAACATGACGCTACTCAGACTTCGGCTGCTGTGGTAACACAAGCGGTGGCTGAGGCTCCAGACTGTGTCACCCCAGTGATCATTGAATCGCCGCAAGATCTGATGTGTAGTCAACTTGTTGTACAAGAACAACATTCTGACCCGACACTTGCTGCCGTGCGGAACAAACAGAAGGGTCGAGTGATTAAGTATTCACGGGGAGGTCGAGCCAAGTTCCTTCGCAAACAAGGACAGCTCTACCGTGAGTCACGAACACCCGAGGGCGAGGTTTGACTGCAGTTTGTCGTTCCTGCCAAGTACCGCCTAGCAGTGTTACAATGGGGTCATTGTTCAGCCTCAGGAGGTCACATGGGCAGAAGGAAGACCCAGGGCCGTATCCGAGCTGACTTTTTCTGCCCAGGGATGGGACGAGACATAGATAGTTTTGTCCGTTCCTGCAGTGTGTGTCAAAGTAACACCACTAATCAGGGACATGTCCTTCCTGTTCCGTTCATAACCACACCCGTAATCTCTGAGACAGTTGAGAGACAGGGTAGTGGTGAAGTGGGTGCAGACCTGACGTCTCGCTCATTGGCCCCACAGGACAGTATGTCCAGGGCCTGTACATACATATTATGTACCATAAGTTAAGGGGGAAGTTCGAGAGAGAACTCCGCAGAGGCAACTCGAGGCTATGGAAGACCCGAGTTTGCACAAGGATTCTCAGCTTCCCAGTACTAATGTAAGTACTGTAGGTTAAGGGGGAAGTTCGAGAAAGAACTCCGCAGAGGCGACTCGAGGCTATGGAAGACCCGAGTTTGCACAAGGATTCTCAGCTTCCCGGTACTAATATAAGTACTGTAGGTTAAGGGGGAAGTTCGAGAGAGAGCTCCACAGAGGCGACTCGAGGCTATGGAAGACCCGAGTTTCCACAAGGATTCTCAGCTCCCCGATAGTAATATAAGTACTGTAGGTTAAGGCACAGGTTGAGGACCCGTGTGCAGTTCGAGGCTATGGAAGACCCGAGTTTGCACAAGGATTCTCAACTTGTCGACACTAATCGTGTGCTATAATTAATGGCGACCTCGAATGTACAAAGCTTTGGCTGTCACTTGTATTTTTCAGCTAGAGCGTACTTTTCGTAGCATGTACTGATTGCTAGGCAGAGAGAGTAATTGTAACTTAATAAGAATGTTGTCTCATTGACACTTTTGATGCTCCACCTTAATTGGTTTTGCAGGTACAGCAATGGGTGTAGCAGTTTTGCTGTGCGGGCCAGCTGATCGTCTGCCGCACACTGCCACCTCTTCTCCTCTGCCTTCGTCATTGCCATGTTATTATTTACTATGTCATTTTACACGTAGGTACAGTTACACTACAACTGTCACACCTACACCGTGTATTACATACACCACGCTACACAACAATTAGTTGTCAGTGTAAATGTAGCGAATTTTCGCTCAGTTTGACCAGAGTACAGGATTTTCACCGTCGTCACGGAGTTTTTCCCTCAAGCTTGCTTCTATTAACATAAATACTAGGTTTTTTTCGCTCACTGGCGACTGTGACTTTCTCCTGTAGCAGGATAGCACACACACCACAGTGTGAATCTTGTGTGACTGAGTTAGGATGTGTATATATATATATATATATATGTATATATATATATATATATATATATATATATATATATAGTATATATATATATATATATATATATATATATATATATATATATATCCACAAATTTTTTCCCATAAGGAAGAAATTTAATTTTGTAGGGGCGTAATGTCACGAATCAAATTCGCGACATTTCCCTTTTGTGAAAAACACGAACTATTAGTGGAAAACTCACTGTGTATCGCTCAGTTAACCGTTTCTCTCTCCATTTCGTCACTGTTTCATGAGTGACCGATTTAAAGCACGTCACTAAGTGCTTTACTGAGCGATACTATTGTTTCTTTATTGTTCGCCCCTGCTTGCCTCGACCGTTAGAAAAATGCGGCCTAGTTCTCCGCTTTTCTTTCCCACGACTTAGTCAGTCCGGTGTATGCTCTGACGGAGAGAGATTCTGTGCTCCAGAAGTGCGAGAGAAGAGGTCGCTAGCACCCAGACTCCACTGAGTAACAGTTTCTCCAAGCTCCCACCCTTGGTGATACAAAGCATTCATCGACCAGTATTTCCTTTTGTATTTTCCTAGGTTTAAGAGTTTAATTAAGGTATTTTTTCCTAGGCGTAAAGATTTAGCTCTTGTGTGAGTGAGTGAGTGCGATCTCGTTGATTTGAAATGTAATGTTATATTTATTTTTGTAATCAATAAATTTAACAGCTCTTTTTCTTGAGCTTAATGTAATGTAAACTCTTGTTTCATTTCTCCACAGTTAAGCTTATTTCTCTTATAGCTCCTAGCTTGCATAAACGTTTGCCTTTCATAACTGGTACTTAGGCCAGTCTTGTCTTAAACTTAAAATCCGATGTGCCTCCTAGGAGTTAAGCATCAGCAAGAACTTGATGCTATTGTTAGTATTAGTTATTTATTGTCAGGGGTGAAGTAACTTTCTCTAGAGGCTACAGTACTAATAAACAGCAATTGAGTGATTAGTCTCTGCTGTGTACTGTCGAGAAAGTTTATAATTCTCGTTCTTAGAGAATCGTTGCTTGATTTAGCAATACAATCATTGTCCCTGATCTGCAATATTATTTAACATTTATTATCACTTAAATAATAATATTTATTTTAAAAAACCGTTTATTATTTTAAAACCCCGTGACATATCTAAACCCTTTAGTTCGAAAAGCCTCTCCTAGCTGAAATGCAATCATCTGGCGAAAGCTGAATTGACTAAAAAATTAAGGCATCGGATAAAAGGTATTAAAGGCACAGAAATTAGGACAAAATGATCGAAGAAAGTTGTGTTGATTCTCCTAATTACAGATGGTCATCTTTGATCCTTCTCTACGATACGACCTTCTAACTGCCACACGATTCTACTCTGAAACTCGGACCTCATTGCTGATTCTTGTCTTTGTGGTAACCGAGAAATTGCTGGGGTGCACCTTTAACACCCTGTCACAACACACACACACACACACACACACACACACACACACACACACACACACACACACACACACACACACACACACACACACACACACACACACACACACACACACACACACACACACACACACACACACACACACACACACACACACACACACACACACACCATCATTTTGATTCAAGGGATATTCCTCTCACATGGGTTGCTCGTTGTACTTAAGGTTTGGTGCTGATTCACTGTTCTTGTGACCAATGTTGGTAAATGACTGATTTTCTGAACCGGAAAGATATATGCAATATACGGCTGGTAATTAAAAACTATACTGAATAGCACTGTAGTAACAGTCTTTTGATCAGAATATGTAAGAACTATCAGAGGTAGCAGCCATTGCCCAGGAACAACCCTATGTTCGTGCATATCAGCATTGCCTTGGACCCTGGATGGCCACTCCCCTTGTGGGAGGTACCCAGGGGTCCCATTTAACCCACTGAACCTATGTTCTTCCTTGGGCGCATTTCAGTACCATGGACTTTCGTTTCTAGTTTTCTCATTTTTTCTGCCACTTTTTGTATATCTTGATTCCACTTCACATGTGTCTATGTTGAGTGACAAACCTAATGGTTTCCTGTAACCCTGGAAACCATTTACATTGCAGGGTGGTAACCATATAGACATATATCAGTATGATGTGGACTCTGGTGCGCCTGTTAACTGATTGGAGAGACGAAAAGGGGCGTCCATCCGAGAACCAAACCTCTACATTGCCCCGCACCTGGTAGTGGCGAGATGATGTATGCCGCAAGGGATCATAGGCTCACTGCGCGGGATAGTTATGCAAGGGCAGTTGCTTGTCTGTGGTTGATTGGTCTCCTCGGGCAGATAATCCAGGGTTACTCATCTACAGCAACAGCTTATTCACCTGGAAATTTTGTTATCTATTCTCGTTTAATTGATTATTAAGATATTTATGTACATAATGAGCCGACTTTACATATTATATAAAATATATCTGGTTCATGGTAAATTAAGTATCTCTAGGCAAACATGATGAGTCATTGAGCGTTTTAGTACAACATCGCTCAAGGCCACTAAACAAGAAGCGAATTTATATATTTTATATATTCAGTAAATAACATGGTCGAAAGGGTGTTTGCTGTGTGCCTAATGCGATACAGGTGAGTCTGGTAATACTTCAACATATTTCACTATACATCTGCATTGTGTGAGGAGACATCGTTATTCCCCACGTATCTATCTGTCTACTGTATATATATATATATATATATATATATATATATATGTGTGTGTGTGTGTGTGTGTGTGTGTGTGTGAGAGAGAGAGAGAGAGAGCTGATTCTGTTTCCAGTCTCGTTGTACTGTTGCCAGTTTAACTTGACGAATTTTGCCCTGTCTACATTTTGACTGCTGAACAGTTATATGATATTTATGCTAAAAGGCTATGATAATCTTGAAAAATTGTCATGGAAAGATAGACGAGTCTTAAAATTACGTGAACATTTGGGAAATTATGGTGAACAGCTTATAGTTATGTTCTGTTTGCTGTGCGTGTAGGGAGAATATGACGTTAACTTATTTTACACGAGCACGGTAAACGTTTGACTCCTGAAATTATGGCCGCTTGGAGTTGCGCCATGGAGCTGTGTTGTGAACGAGGTGGTAATTCCTGCAGACAAAACTTTTCCATTCATTGGTCCCTGCGGACTAAATACAATAATATCTGTTGCCTTGATTACTGTCTTCATTTGGCTGAAACCATACTGCCTGTGACCTTGACTTTTGACTGTTCACAGAATCGACTTACCTCATTCCTGACCTTTATCCTTTCCATCAACTCTGATTCATTTCAGAAAAAAAAAATGTGACCCTGGAATGATCCCTGATATTATATATATATATATATATATATATATATATATATATATATATATATATATATATATATATATATATAAAATACACCTTTCCCCTACGAAGGAATATGTAGGACTGAGCAGAAATATCGTTTATTTAGCAGGTGCTTTGTAAAATGAAGATGCTTAAAAACATCATATTAGATACCACAATAACCAATTTCCTCTTTACGTCTCGAAATGTAGGCCGAGGACACAGTGCCCAAATGCAAGCCACGGTTCACTTATGCTTGACTGTTAGTAAGTGCACGTTACCCATAAAGCACTAACACCTAGTGCAGAGATTTGGCATGAGGGGAGTCGCTTATACTGCTGGTATGTGGCGTGAGCGATATTAATTGCATGAGAGTTTGGTGGACTTAGGGTAGACAACGGAACCTGATATACTTGAGTATCAGACAGTCATCCATCTGGTAGGTGGGATTTAACTCGTGACTGTTAAGTTCACAATCCACTGCCCTAGGACTGCACCACACCTATATAAATAGCGGTAGAATAATAGACTGGCTCGTTGCTTTTCATTTTAAGACGAGGCTATAAATAATTTCTGTGATTCATCGTAAGAATAGACTGTCTTACTCACATTACTTAAAGTCTCGTCTGACCCATAGCCACTGTCAAAGATTTTTAAAAATGCCTGAACACGTACTGTTCTTCAAGTAAAGGTAGATCATTAAGGCTCAGGGCCACCGAGAGGGGGGGACAGCCGGTGCATTGCCCGCGGCCCATGGGGTCTTGGGGGGGGGCATGAGTATGTTGGGAAAAAAATTCAGAACCTGTATTGTATACAGTTTTTCAATAATAATAGACAGACGCAAAGTACTTTGTAGTAACAGTTGATGCCCCGCCAGATTCATCGCATGTTGAGCAAACAACAATCTTCCTGTACTATGTAATTCAGAATAAATTTCAGTTTGATATTGTGAAAAAATTCCTCAAATTTGTAGACGATAGTGACAAAAGAGGAAATGAAATAGTTCAGATGGTTGTTGATACATTGCAAGTGTATGGTATTCCACTTTCTGATTGTCGAGCAAAAACCTACGACAAAAGGGCAAACACGGCTGGAAAAGATAATGGTGCAAAAGCAAAAATACTTGAACAATGTCCGGCAGCTATATTTTCACCATGTGGTTGCCATACGCTCAACTTGTGTGGAACTGACGCTGCATAATGCATCCCTGAAGCCATCACATACTTTGGAACTATCCAAATTGTTTACAGCTTGTTTAGCTCTAGCCCAAAGCGATGGGAAATATTGATGAATCGCACTGGCTGCTCTCATCATGGCATATCTGGCACACGGTGGTCTGATCGTGTTGAAAGTTTGAAGCCTTTTGCAGCCCACCTGCCTGGCATCAAATTAGCACTGGAAGTCCTCTTGGAGCTGACCTAACTGCCAAAACAAGAACAGAAATTAATGGATCTTTGTCTTATGTGACATCCTTCATTTGTGTGATAGTGTTTGTTGTATGGTACAAAGTCCTAGTTCCAATTGACTTCTGTAATAAAGTTATTCAAGCCAGATATGCGACACTGGATGATGAAGTGTCAAACATAGAGGGCTTGCTTGCTGAACTGACAGATCTCCGAAATAGCTGGACAGCTGTGTGGAATGGAGCAAAACTAGTTGCTTCAAACCTGGACATCGAGGTGAATCTGTATCTTGGACGTGGTAAGGCAGCTGGAGCTAAAAGCAAAAGAAGATTTCATGATGATGGTGATGCCACAGCAAATACAGATTTATTAGAACAAAATGAGGCAGATGAGTCACCTGAAAAAGCATATTTCAGAAAGTCTGTGGTTTATGTATTATTGAATAATGTAATTGGTGGACTGACTGTTAGATTCAGAGCTGCCAAGAATATTTCTGAAAACTTCAGTTTCCTCTGGAAGTACCTAACAATATCAGCAGAGGAGCTGGAACTGAAATCAAAATCAGTGGCAAATAAGTATCCTGCCGATATGAGTCATGATATCGTGATGGAAATGAGGCACCTACCAACAGTTCATTGCTCAAATTTTGGGCAGAACCAACTAAGCCCATTGCAGCTTTTGAATTGCTTGACAGAGTACAGACTAGAAGGGCTCTTCCCAGATGTATCTGTCAGTCTGTGCATTCTGCTAACAAACCCTGCCACTGTCGCCTCTGCAGAGCGCTCATTCAGCAAACTCAAGATGCTAAAAATTTTTCCACGAACAACAATGACCCAAGCACGATTTGTGGACTTGGCTAGACTCAGTATTGAGTCTCAACTTGCAAGATCTCTTGATCTTGATGTTGTGCTTCGTAATTTTGCCAAGAGGAAAGCAAGGAAAGCACCATTGTTTGTAAAATGAATGAGCCATATATGTATTCTGCATGTAGTCTTTAAGTATTGTATTATGATTTTACTTACATTATTATCAGTTTAGTGCTTGGTTATTGCTTTTCTTGTATTATTATCATTTTAGTGCATGGTTATTGCTTTTCTTTTATTTTTTTAATAATCACACATATGTGTGTCATGTGTATGTCTTATCACTATTGAGGATGAAACTATTTCTGGTCAACAGTTCATTTGAATGTAATTCTAAGTTGTTGAAGCAAAAATAAAATTATTACAAACACATACAGCGTACGTCCCTCACCTCTGCCTTTACCTACTGCAGGGGTGGTGGCCCCAAACTAGTCCTGCCCCGGCACATTTCAATTCTCTCGGCGTCCCTGTTAAGGCTATCAGGTCTTTAGACCTTATTCACTACATTCAGTATAGATTTATAGACACTGTTACGATGTAGGGGAATGCTAGTTACCCTTGGTTTGAAACAAATGATTAAACGCCTGCACGCCAGATGAGTTAATTGAGTGTGACATGCGACGTTGTTTGAAGAGACAGACAAAGAAGCAACCGAAGAAGTAAAGGAGCGTTGGGGTGCTGAAGCAGGTGCCACCGAAAGTGGTAAGATAAACACTTTGAGGTCGGATGGTCATACAGAAAGGAAAGAGAATGAAAAACTATCTAAAAGTGTATGACACTGAGGAAGAGTTGGGGAGGGAGAGAATAAGGATGAGATGGCGGGATTGAGTGGAGATAGAAAGGGAGGTGTGAGTTGGAGGGAGGGCAGCTAAATGACAGAGGAAAAGCAACATGGAGGCGATTTGCCTATGGACACCATTAAGGGACTGAAGCTTCTGGCTATAGACAGATGGACAGGTAGATAGATGGATGGCAGATGCTTGCGGCATTCACCTCGCACGGCAATAGGTAGAGCTGTGATGTGTAAGAGAGAGAGAGAGAGAGAGAGAGAGAGAGAGAGAGAGAGATATTAGGTAGGGTTCGGATCGAGTCTTTGAGCTCATCCAAGAGATTCATAGTGATGCAGTTTAAAAGGGAAAGTGATGAAATTTCTTGTAAAGTAGAATATTAGATATATAGGTATAGTGACATAAGATCTGAATATAACTCACCAAACAGGCTTGGGGGAGGCATACCTCCGCCCTAGTTCTCGGCGTTTCATTACTTTGGGGGCATGGTGGCTTAGTGGTAAAGCACCTGACTTGAGACCGAAGAATCGTGAATTCGCACCGCTCCCGGGTAAGCTGCCTTGCAGGAGAGGTCACCTAGCTGGTTGTAGCAGCCGTGGCTCTGTGGGTCAGAGCGCTCTGACCGAAGAGTCAGAGGTTCGAGTCCACCCAAGGGTCGTTGGTAGATATCAGGAAGGGCATCCGGTCATAAAGTGCTACACGCTCCAAAAGTCCTCTACCCAGGGCAAACGCCTTAGCCCCTACCGAAAAAAGGGGACACGACGCCAAAAAAAAAAAAAAAAAAAAAAAAAAAAGAACTTCAATATGTTCTTTTCAGTTTCTTGTCATTCTTTGCGTTGCAGTGGACACACGCATTCCCGAAGCAATGAACCTGAGCTTCAATGTTCCACCCACTAACTCCCCCCACCTCCTCATTCTCGCACCTCCTACTTCCTAACTCCACCCTCCTCCACCCAAAACGATTAAAGCATCTTCTGTGTCTGATTATCTTACTAAGTTGAGTCTGAGAACTTAAGTCTTAGATCAGGTTCAGGGATTCTTAACCGGGGGTATCCATTCCTCTTGGGTGTATGGGAACAAAAATCTGGAGTTATGGGACTTATTTCCTAATTACGAGTAAGTAATTAATACACACATACACACACACACACACATAAATGAATAAATATATATATATATATATATATATATATATATATATATATATATAATTTACCATTTTTCCACAGGAAAATAGGATTAAATATATAGGATTAATATCCTAATGATATTTTTTCCTGTTCTGTTACTACTCATGTAGAGAAAACCAAGCTATTGGCATAATCTGAAGTCATAGTAGCAACTAATGGGACTGGTGATGATTTCCACAGTTTGGCGAAGGGGGCGAGAGGACATTGTAGATTGTAAGGCTAATCTGGTCAATTAATCATCGGCAAGATCTTGACACACGAAGTCAACTCAAGGTGGAAACGACGCTCAACTCCTCCACTTAACCTGATGTCAAATGCCCCATTCAAACCTCATTTAACCCAAGACTAGACCAGTGTAGGCGATAGACTGGCTGTATTCTAGATCTTATATTCTGCAATATGTTGATGGTCATTGTAAGTGGTGCTAAAATCACATTTAACGGTTTGATGCTAAGATGGTGTTTCTAATTCTTTCCCCTCTCTATAATCATTCTTGAAGATGTTCTTATGAAACGTGCATGGATAGAAAGGAAAAAATCATGAAGAAACAAGCATGAAACAAACCCATGCCTCAGACTGCAAATAATATGAGAGATAACTTCAGTTCAATACTACAGGCAACGAACATTATTGTGTGCAACACACATTTTAAGAAAAGAGAGAGTAGGTTAATTATGCACGAGTCTGGGGGAAACGGCAGACAGATTATTTTGTGGTTCGGAGGGCTGATACAAGGTTAGTGAGGGATGTTAAAGTTATAGGAAGTGAGGAGTGTGTGCAGCAGCGCAAACTATTGATTTGTGATATGGTGGTTCAAGAACGAGTGATGAAAAAGAGGACTTATGTACCTAGAAGGAAAATATGGAAGCTGGAAAACCATGTAGTAAGGGATGCCTTCTATAGAGAGATGAGGAGAGTGGTGGCTGAACAGGGAGCCGTAGACAGATGCGTTAATGAACATTACAGAGCCCTTAAGAACAACCTCTTGAGAGTTACGGATGTAATATGCGGTTGGACAAGAACCCCAGCAAAACATAAAGCAACTTGGTGGTGGGATGAGGGTGTAGAAGCTGCAGTTAAGGAGAAAAGAAGGTTTTTCCGGGAATGGAAGAAGGGTGGTAGCAAGGAGGAACACTTGGCTGCCAAGCTAGGGCTAGAAGAGAGGTATACCGGGCGAAGTCTGTGTCACGGGGGAAATGTGAATTAATGAATTAAGAATGCTAGATATTACTTGAAAATAGAGGCAAGGGATTGACTTGTGAAAATCAAGTAGTATGTTTTACTTTATGTCGGCTTACTTCGCCGATTCTCTAAGGACGAGAATTTATAAACTTTCTCAACAGTACACAGCAGAGACTAATTACTCACGAGTACTGTTAGTTAGTACTGTTAGCCTCTCGAGAAAGTGACTCCACCCCCGACAATCAATAACTAATGCTAATAATAATAGACAGGTTCTTGCCGGTGCTTAACTCCTGACTGGCACAACGGATTTAAATTTGATACAAAAGAACTGGCCTAAGTACCAGTTATGAATAATGTAAGGAGTTCGTGCAAACTAGGAGCGGCAACTAAAATAAGCTTAATGTGGTGAAATAAAACACGGGTCTAATTACATTAAGCTCCAAGAAAAAAACTGTAAATTTATTGATTACAATAAAATAAATTGACATTATATGAATCTCAAAACTGAATTCAAAAGGGGAATCCACGGTCACTAGGGGACTCATTAATTCAAATAACAAGGTGAATACACTCACTCACACATTCAAAAGCTAATCACTCTTAAGCCTAGAAAAAACGAACAAAAATACTGGTCAGTGGAGGGGAGCCGAATGAAAAGTCTGGGCACCTGCGTGATGAATATCAAACGCTACTATTAACTAAGCCTGCTTCGCCAATTCACCGTCTAGGTGGAGATTCAGGAATTCTCTGTACAATAGAGGTGCTGCTCTACACTGGGCACAAACGATCCTATCCTCAAGGCGACTCAAAGCTGACTGAGTTTAAACTGCAAAAAGGGGCAAGAGATGGCCGTGTTTGCTGGAAGTAGGCGTGGCTTAACTTCAACAGTCAATAGAAAGAGGGCGAACGATATATGCTCACAATAAATCACTCAGTGAAAGCACTAATGTCGTACATAAGAGTGGTCACTTATGATAGTGACAAATGTTTTGAAAACATGCCGACTGAAGTGAATACAAGGACCACTGAACTGAGTGATGCGCAGTGGGGCACTAGAGTTCGTGGTTTTCTCACCAAAGTACAATGTCACAAATTTATATAAATACGCTCGTGCGAATTCGTGACATTACGCCCCATCAAAATCAAATTTTTCTTCAGAAAAACTTTAAGATATACATATATATAAATCCTTAGTCACACAAGATTCACACTGTGGTGTGTGTACTATCCTGCTAAAGGAGAAAATCACAGTCGCCCATGAGCATAAAAACCTCATATTTACGTTAATAGAAACAAGCTTGAGGAAAAAACTCTGTGACGATGGTGAAAAATCCTGTACTCAGGTCAGACTGAGCGAAAAGTTCGCTAGATTTACATTAATAACTAGTTGTTGTGTAGAGTGGTGTACGTAATGCACGGTGTAGTTGTGACAGTTGTAGTGTAACTGTACCTACATGTAAAATGATATAATACAAATCAATAGTAAATAGAGACGACGAGGCAGAAGAGAAGAGGCTGCAGCATGCGGGAGAGATGATCAGCTGATCTGCACGACAAAATTGCTACACCTGCCAGCTGCATCTGCAAAAGCAATTAAGGTGGAGCATCAAAAGTGTCAGTGCGACAATTTTTATTAAATTACAATTTCCCTCTCTGCATAGTAGTCAGTACTTATGTTACAAAAAGTACACTATTATTTTCTTAATGGATACATTATTAACCAGGAAACATAGTCCTTGGATTGCTCAAATCTCTAAGGACCCCTGTAGTTTACTGGTTAAACCTACATTATTAACCAGGAAACGTGCTAGTCCTTGGATTGCTCAAATCTCTGAGAACGGGCAGTTTACTTGTTAAACCTATATTATTAACCAGGAAACGTGCTAGTCCTTGGATTGCTTGAATCTCTGAGAACGGGCAGTTTACTGGTTAAACTTACATTATTAACCAGGAAACATGCAAGTCCTTGGATTGCTCAAATCTCTGAGAATGGGCAGTTTACTGGTTAAACCTACATTATTAACCAGGAAACGTGCTAGTCCTTGGATTGCTCAACTATCTGAGAACGGGCAGTTTACTTACGATTAATAATGGCAAGCTGAGAATCCCTACGCAGTCTCTGGCAGGTCACATTTTAACACCCAACGTGGGTGTGAACACTCATGTGGATAATGTGCAGAATCCTCAGAGACGCCCACAGCTCGAGACACTCCACAAGATAATCCAGACACAGCCTTGGATTGCCCCTATGGGGGTCTCAAACTTCCCCTTAACCTACGGTACCTATGTATGTACAGGTCCTGGACATAATGTGTCCTGTGGGGCCAACTGGCGAGAAGTCAGGTCTGCACCCACATCACCACTGCCCTCTCTTTCAACTGACTCAAAGATTATGGGCATGGATTCAAACGGCACAGGAAGGACACATCCCTGACTCGTGGTACGTTGACACACATTGCAGGAACGCACAAAGCTACCAATTTCCTGTCCCATTCCTGGCCAGAAAAAGTCAGCACGGATACAGCCCTGGGTTTTCTTTTTGCCCAGGTGACCTCCTGACGCTGTACAATGACCCCATTCTAACACTGCTTGGCAAAACTTCTTAGGAACGACAAACTGCAGTCGACCTCGCCCTGGAGTGTTTGTGACTCACGATAGAGCTGTCCTTGTTTACGATGGAACCTGGCTTGGCCTCCCTGTGAATACTTAATCACTCTACCCTTTTGTTTCTTCCACACGGCAGCAAGTGTCAGGTCAGAATGATGTTCTTGAATAACATCTTGGCTACAAATCAGATCTTGTGGCGATGCAGTGGTCACCAGGGTGACAAAGTTTGGAGCCTTGGCCACGGCTCGTGTTACTTCAGCCGAAGTCT
This sequence comes from Coenobita brevimanus, assembly GCF_032717465.1. Lineage (NCBI taxonomy): Eukaryota > Metazoa > Arthropoda > Malacostraca > Decapoda > Coenobitidae > Coenobita > Coenobita brevimanus. The sequence continues at coordinate 13,231,393 of NC_136987.1, read as the reverse complement.
GAGTATCGTCATCTATGGTGCAACTATACTTGGCACTGGGTATGTTGCATATTATTAGGTCAAACAAAGGTTCTGGCATGACAACTGCAAGTATTGTACCAGTGTAAAATGGAGATGCCACCTGGATACGTGCCTCAGGGAACAATCTCACTGATCCATCAATAAGCTAAGCCTGGATCTGTCGACCTGTGTATTCCTCAGGCCGAACTAGACTCTGCCTGACAGAGCAACCTGAGGAACCATTGTCTCTCAGGACCTTTACAGGAGCGCCTCCCACAAACCCTGGCTGAACAAGGAAGGCACTGTTACCTGTGGGAGGGCCTGTGGAGGAAGCAGCCAGCCACTGTTGAGGCTGCTGAATGAATGATGCGGGAAACATGGTGCCCTGAGAATTAAATACCTGAGGGATCATACTCACCGTCTGGGGAGATGGTGCATTAGCCACCTGTGGAGGAGGGTTCACTGTCGCTGGGGGACTAGTGAACTGTGGGGAAGTACCTGTGCTACTTGGGACGACACCACTGTACTGTTGTTGAGGAATGAAGGCTGCGTTTGCCTCCTGCCCCCGATACACTGGGGCTGGTGCTGAAAAGGACAGTTCTGACCTTTGATTGTGTGGCTGATACTGCTGCTGGTTAGGGTACTTGTTGTACCGCTTCCAAGCAGGTTTCTAGGTATTTTGCCCCTGGTCCTTCTGCAGTTTGTTTGGACCTTGGCCATTATTCTGAGAAGAACCTTGATGCTGGGTTTCAGTCTGAGACGGTTTCCCAGATTTGTCAGCTTTCCTGTTCCAGGTGTGTTGCTTACGAGTTTGATACCCGTACGCAGTGAAAAATGCATCAGCCTTCTCCACCATTTGGCTGGCATCCCTTACCTGGCTGATCTTAAGCTGAGCCATAAGCTCAGCAGGCCACGACTTCTCTAGCTGCATGCGCAGCATAAGGTCAATTATCCCCTCTCGTGTGGGAGGGGTTTCATCTTTCTCCATACACTCATCTAAGTAAGCAGTAAGCCAATCGAAGAACTGAACAGCAGTCCCCTTTTCTTGTAGACGCACCCTCATAAACTGATTCCTGGCGTTGTGAACTGTGAGACCGTACGCTTTGATGATTGCGGCCTTCATCATCTCATACGCGAGATTGTCTCCATGAATTCTGTGGAGAATATCGAGGGCAGGGCCCTCAAAGAAGCTAAGAAACTGGAGCTGCTTAGCTGCCTCATCCAGTTGGTACAGCCGCACCATGTCTTCGAAAAGAGCTATGAATGGCTCGATTCGTTCGCCTTCTTTGTACGAAGGAAGCTTGAGGCGCGGGGTTGCCAGAACATGTGCAGGGAGAGCGCTTGTGGAGCTTGAGTTTGCTGCACCAGATGTGTCTGAAGCCAAGGAGTCTTGCTTGAGCTTCAGCATCTCAAGTTCATGTTTCTCACGTGCCTTGCGCTCGGCACGTTCATGTTCTCGTTCTCTCTCTCTCGTTGTTCTCGCTCATATTCGCATTGTTCTCCCTCGTATTCGCGTTGAATTCTATGCTCCTCACTGGCATCACTCTCACGCTGTAGTTCGTAACTAAACCGTGAGAGCACATATTCTTTAATTTGTTGTGGATTGGTAAGCCCCGTATCTTTGGCTTCCTGTACATATAAATCAGTTGTCATGATGCCAACTCAGTTAAGGCTGAGTGGGCTAAAGACTGAGTACTGACTGCTATTTTGCAGAGAAATACTAATAATCAAAAGTAAAGAAAATAGGCACAGGCTGGTGGTGACCAGTTTTCTCTAGTTAAACTAATAAAGAAAATAAGAAAAAAAATGCAGCTGACTGGGAAAACTAGTACGTTAAATTAATAGAAATGAATCAATAACCACCAGTAAGATAGTGCCTATAGACTTTAATGATAACGAATTCCTAGGTGTGAGTGAGTGAGTATTATCTTGTTAATATCTTTAGAGCTTGGAGTTAATATCCTGGCATGAGGTCTCCAGATGTCACGGGGGGAATGTGAATCTATGAATTAAGAATGCTAGATATTACTTGAAAATAGAGACAAGGGACTGTCTTGTGAAAATCAAATAGTAAGTTTTAATTTATGGCAGCTTACTTCGCCGATTCTCTAAGGACGAGAATTTATAAACTTTCTCAACAGTACACAGCAGAGACTAATTACTCACGAGTGTTGTTTGTAGTACTGTTAGCCTCTCGAGAAAGTGACTCAACCCCCGACAATCAATAACTAATTCTAATAATAAAAGACAGGTTCTTGCCAGTGCTTAACTCCTGGCTGGCACAACAGGTTTAAATTTGATACAAAAGAACTGGCCTAAGTACCGGTTATGAATAATGTAAGGAGTTTGTGCAAACTAGGAGCGGCAACTAAAATAAGCTTAATGTGGAGAAATAAAACACGGTCTAATTACATTAAGCGCAAAGAAAAGAACTGTAAATTTATTGATTACAATAAAATTAATTGACATTATATGAATCTCATAATTGAATTCAAAAGGGGAATCCACGGTCACTAGGAGACTCATGAATTCAAATAACAAGGAGAATATGCTCACTCGCTCATTCAAAAGCTAATCAAACTTAAGCCAAGAAAAAACGAACAGAAATACTGGTCAGTGGAGGGGAGCTGAACGAAAAGTCTGGGCACCTGCGTGATGAATACCAAATGCTGCTATTCGCTAAACCCACTTCGCCAATTCACCATCTAGGTGGAGATTCAGGAATTTGCTTTACAATAAAGGTGTTGCTCTACTCTGGGCACAAATGATCCTATCCTCGAGGCAACTCAAAGCTGACTGAGTTCAAACTGCAAAAGGGGGCAAGAGATGGCCGTGTTCACTGGAAGTAGGCATGGCCTAACTTCAACTAATGTCGTGCATAGTAGTGGTCACTTATGATACAGTGACAAATGTTCTGAACACCATGCCGATCGAAGTGAATACAAGGACGGTTGAACTGAGTGATGTGCAGTGGGAGTTCCACTAGAGTTCGTGGTTTTCTCACCAAAGTACAATGTCATGAATTTATATAAATACGGTCTTGCGAATTCGTGACAGTCTGAGTCACAGAGACTTTTACTTGATAACCTGTGTCATGGGGAAAGAAAAAATATTACATTTAAGGTGGCAAATCAGATGAAGTGGGGTAATCAGGATATTATAGGTGAGCAGTACGTGAAGAATGATGAAGGAAAGGTAGTGGTGAACAATGGGGATATTAAAGATGCATGAAGAGAGGATTCTAGCCGGTTGTTGAATGAGGAGTTTGACTGGGACACGGAAGGTTTGGAGCCAGCAGATCCAGCGTTTGGCCCTTGGCCTTTGATTGACACTGCTACTGTGAATGAGGCAATTGGCAGGATACAGGTGCGGAAGCCAGCAGGTGTGTCTGGGTTTACTGCCGAAGTGTTGAAGGCCTCAGGAGATATAGGGGTGAGGTTAGTCACTGACCTGATAAATATGATTACATATGAGTGTGTTGTCCCAGATGATTGGATGAAGAGCGTAATTGTAATTGTGTATAAAGGGAAGGGTGATGCCCTGGAAAGAGGAAGTTATAGAGGTATAAAGCTTTTAGATCAGATAATGAAGGTAACGGAGAAAGTTCTAGAAGGTATGATTAGAGTAAGAGTGAATATTGATGAGATGCAGTTTGGGTTTATGCCAGGCAGGGGGACCACTGATGCCATATTCATTGTTCGACAACGTCAGGAAAAATATATTGGGAAGAAAAGGGATCCGTATTTTGTTTTTGTTGATTTGAAAAAGGCCTTTGACAGAGTCCCTAGAGAGGTGGTGCGGTGAGCAATGAGAAAGCTTGGCTTGGAGGAGTGGCTGGTTAGGGTGGTTATGGCCATGTATGTGGGTGCTCCCACCCAGGTAAGAGTGAATAGGGGTTTGAGTGATGAGTTTTACGAGAACGTTGGCCTGTATCAGGGGTCAGTTTTGAGTCCCCTGTTGTTTATCATGGTACTTAAAGCCCTCTCATGTGACTTCAGAAATGGACTCCCGTGGGAGTTGTTGTATGCTGATGATTGGGTGTTGATTGCAAAGAACGAAAGGGAGGCGGAGGAAAGATTTAGGAAGTGGAGAGATCGTATGGGGCACAAGGGCTTAAGGGTAAATGCAGATAAAACAAAAGTGATGATATCTAGGGTTGGCGCCGGTACTGTCAAAGACGAGGGAGAGTGGCCATATGGAGTTTGCCACAAGGGTATGGGAAGTAATTCCATATTGTGCAGTGTTTGTGATAAATGAGTGCACAAGAGATGTAGTGGTATCAGAGGTAGACTGCAAGATAATGCTGATTTTATGTGTGTGGCGTGTCGGGGAGAGCAGGTGGAGATTGTCAGGTGTGAAAGGTTTGAACATGCTGGTGAGTCTCCTGAATGTGTGGAAGAGTTTTGTTATTTGGGAGACATGTTGTGTGCTGGAGGTGGGACTTGAGCTAGCTCTGTGGCTAGGGTGAGAAGTGGTTGGAAGAAGTTCAGGGAGCTGTTGCCTCTCCTGACATTGAGAGGACTCTCCCTACGTGCCAAGGGGTCTTTGCATGTAGCATGTGTTAGGAGTGTAATGCTGTATGGTAGTGAGACCTGGGCAGTAAAGGAGAAGGATATTCGCAGGCTCAGACGTACAGAAATGACAATGATTAGGTGGATGTGCAGTGTGCCCCTGCTTGCAAGGCCTGGGGGGGCTGGGTTTGC
>NC_136987.1:12984190-13221690 GCF_032717465.1 Coenobita brevimanus | reverse complement strand
GGAGTGACGCAAATGTATGAATCGCTGTGAGGAGAAAGACGTTGTCATGCAGCGAGAAGGATTGTAATCTCTGAATGGAGGAAAGAGAGTCTGTGTGGATTATGACTCGATTGCGACGATGGTGGTGAGCATGGCGCAAAGCACCCAGGATAGCAGCAAGTTCCGCCTGGAAAGCGGAGATACCTGAAGAGAGTCGCCAAGCTTCCACTATTTGCCCAGAGACAAAGGCCGCTCCAGCTGCGCCATTAGGGGGAAACAGAGCCATCAGTGTAGTAGATGGCTGAGTCTGGTGAGGCGAGAGCTGCCACCCTTGTGAGACCCTCCTGGCGAAGGAGTGCTGGAATCAAGGAGCGGGGTTTAGCCTCCGATGGACCAAAAATATTAAAAAGGGGAGGATCCCATGGCGGTGGATCAACGTATCCAGGAAAGGGAGAGTCGGGATCTTGGCAGAGGCTCGCAGCAGCTCCCAAACCATGGATGGCAGCGGCTGTGGTGCGGGCCCAGTCACGCTGAGGGGCCGGCTCTGGTGGGCGGCAGAGAAGGCGTTTTAGAAGGGCAGAGACAGGCAGGTGAGGCAGGCACTGTATTAGCTTCAGAGTGATAATTGCCGCTCGTAAAACAATGCGATGGGCCAGAGATGGAAGGCCACCCTCCATACGCAGATTTGCAAGTCGGGTCCAGCGTGGAGCACCCAGCATAATGCGGAGGGCATCATTCTGGATGACCTCCAGAGATCTAGCGACTGGCGGAGCAGAGTCCCGTCAAGCAGATGGCGCTGTAATCGATTAAGGATCGGACTGCATGTATGTAAAAAGTCCGTAGGACGGAATATGAAGCCCCCAAACTCCGCTTGGATAGATAGCGGAGAGCCGCCATGCGAGTGGACGCACGCTCCCTCAGATACCGTACGTGGCAGGAGAAGGTGAGACCCGCGTCAAGCCAGACCCCCAAGTACCGATGGGCAGTGACGATGGAGAGCTGATGGCCACCGAGTAGCAGTGGAAAGTCAGGGGGGCGGAGTCCAAAAGGCAGGCACTTGGTCTTCAAGAAGTTAATTTTTAGGCCTAACTCGGCACACTTGGCATGGAGCCGAGAAAGGGCCAAGTCTGCCTGTCTGAAGCAGTCTTTTCGTGTAAATACGAGGGCAAGATCGTCTGCATAACAGAGGAGGGTGACGCCAGGCCCATAGTCGAGAGTTAAGAGCCCCTCCATAAGGATATTAAAGAGGAGGGGGCTTAATACGCTCCCCTGTGGCGTGCCATTTAGATGTTTGCAAAAGTGTGAGAGGTGCCCCTGGAATCTGACCCCTGCGGACGATCCGTAAAGAAGTCCCTGATCCAGGCTAAAAGCCTGCCTCCCACACCCCTGTCTGCAAGGGCAGCCAGAATAACTGTAGGGCTGGCTAGTTCAAACGCCTTTTCAAGGTCGAGGAAGACGGCCATCCCCCTTCCCCCTCTCAGTTCCCCAAGGAAAGACGCGAGGCAGTGAGTGGCACTCCTACCATGGTGATACGCGAAAATCCTTGGGTGCAGTGGTCCCAGCCGCCAAGCGAGACGAGCCCGCACAATCCTCTCAGCCGTTTTCGCAATACAGCTAAGGAGGGAGATGGGGCGCAAGGCGGTAGGATCAAGAGGCTTAGGAATCGGGTGAATAACAGCCGTCTTCCACGACCCTGGCAGACGCCCCTCAGACCACGAGAGGTTGAGCAGAGCAAGAAGCCGCTCTTTACCACAATCTCCCGCATGCGACAGGATGGAATAAGTCAGCCCATCAAGGCCTGGAGCAGTGTCCGCTCTATGCCGCAAAGCTGCCAGCAGCTCAGTCCTGAGATAGAACTTGCTGCCTTTGCATTTAGGACCAGTAAATTAAAAAATTAACACCTTGACTTAGACCCAGGTGGTGGCTAGATCCAAAAGGTATTTTGCCACATTTCCTTTATAAACTAACCCACAGTTTATCCATATTTTCCCATAGACTTATTTGGTTTGAACCTTTTCCTTATTATTGGAAGACTGGTGGTGGTGATGTGACATCCTTACATAAAAGTTCCATTTTCACCTCGTATCCCACGCACTATCGTCATATTCTTTCAAAGACATGTCAATGACTAATGTCAAAGCGCGAAAGTAGATTTTAATGAAAACTTTGGGCTTCTTCTTATCTACAGTCTGGATATGGTAAAGGCCATGGTAAATTTGACGCCCGTTTTACTCTCGTGTCTACCCCACAGCTGTCCCTTGAAGATATCCCTTAAAGGTCGTGTGGCTGAACTTGACTACAGTTCTGTTTTTGACTGGGCGAATCACAAGGCTCTGATTTGTAATACTATACACATGGGTATAGGTGGAGCATTTCTTAACATCATAGAGAGGTTTTAATTAACAGAACCCTGTGTGTGGTTGTTGATGGCCAACATAGTGAACACTGGAATGCTGTTTCAGGAATTCCCCAAGTCGTGGGTTAAAATTCATCCTTATGATATGGCATGATATGACGACTAGTCAAGAAAACAAGTTAAAAACCTATGCTGGCATTGCCATTTTATTGGCAACCATTCCTGCATATGCTAATACAGCTGCAGCTGATATTTCTTTAAATAGGGATTTACAAAAAAAAAATCATGGTTTGGGACTTGGGGTATGAGAATAATTCTAAATAAAAATAAGTCTTTGTTTCAAGGTCTCACACAGTAACCCTCCTTTTCGTTTTCTTTTAATCAGTGACATCCGTTTGGTTGCTGGTAAGTCTTTAAAAATGTTGGATGTTGTGGTCGATTGTAAACTAACATTTCAAGATTCGTTCGATCTCATCTTCTTTGTCTCATATGGTGGATATTATACGTGTTTTAAAATTTTTGGTGAGGAAGCGATTCTTCGAGTTGTAACTCTTTTATGTTACTAGTTTGGAATATTGTGCCTCTGGATGTCGGCAACTGATTCCCACTTAGAACTATTAGACAGAAATTTGCATACAATTATTATTTTTTTCTTGTTTAAGTTACGATCTGATGCATCCCAAAATGATCACCGCTCTCGGTTGTACAAAGCTATTAATAATGTAAAGCATCCTTTCAACCTATTCCTTCCCAAAATGTTCCACCCGACGTGTGTAAAGGGAAGGACTGCAGCTTTTAATGGCCAGTTTATCTTTCTTACTCGTTCGTGGTTGTCATTTTTATCTTCTCATCTTGTGGACACCATGTTTTCATGACTGGGTTGCTTTCCCTACTAGAACCATCGGAGCTCTAGAAGGGAAGACAGGCCATTCATGATAATATGGTGTCCACGAGATGAGAGACGAAAAAATGACTTCCAGTTTACCACAAATTAATCCTCACTTGGTCTCCCCGATAAAATTAAGTTAACTCTCATTTATGATCTTGGAGTAGCCCCTTTTGTGCCACAGAGCAACGCAGTGTATTCAACAACTACTAATAAAAACATAGGGAAAACTGACTTTTCTGCAAACGAACGAGAAAAAAGAAAGAAAGAAAGAAGAAAGTGGCTATTCAAAGCTGCAATCCTTCTCATTACACACTTCGGGTGAAACATTTTGGGAAGCAACAGGTTCAAAGGATGTTTCATATTTTGAAGAGCTTCGTACAACAGAGAGAGCTGATTCTTCAGTGATGCCGAAGATCGTAACTTAAACTAGGAAGAAAGTTTAATTGTATGCAAATTTACAAACAAATTTCGGTGGCATCTGCAACAAAAGATCATGAACTGAAAAGCTTCTTCACGATCTCAACACATATTCCTATAAGAAACAAAGTTCACACACACACACACACACACACACACACACACACACACTCCAGACATCAGTCACTACTCATACTGTACATCCACAGACGAAACTGATATCTGTGGAAGAGGACTCATTCACACATCCATCCTCTCAGTGGTGTATCAGAAGAGTAGCATAGATTGTAATTAAACTAGGCAAAAGATACACAAAGAAAGTATTACAAACATATGCACCGACTTCTCAAAGCTCAGATGAGGAAATAGAAACATTCTATGTTGAGACATCCCAGATTATGGAAGAGGAGAAGACAACATACACTATACTCATGGGAGACTTCAATGCAAAAGTTGGAAATCAAAAAATGGGGAAGCATGTATGAGAAAATTTGGAGTTGGAGAAAGGAATGAAAGAGGAGATATGGCGGTAAATTTTGCTGAAATGTATAAAATGAGAATAATGAACACATTCTTTCACAAACAACAGGGAGAAAATGGACCTCAAAAAGTCCAAATGGGGAAACAAAAAATGAAATCGACTTCATTACAGCAGATAAGAATAACATGATCACAAATGTCACAGTTATCAACAAAGTATAGGTAGTGATCATAGAATGGTGGGTTGCACTGCCACATTCAATTTAAGAAGTGAAAGAAAGAAAATGATTAAAAATAAAATATGCCCAATAAAAGTAAACGAAAACAAAGCAGCCTTTCGGTTGGAAATAACGATCACATTTCAGGCTCTAAGTAATGCTGAATGTGACATTGATGAGTTGAATGATATACAAAAGTGCTAAGAGAGTCAGCAGAGGTAGTAGGGAAACCCAATACAACCAAAGTCCAAAAGTATTCGAAAATGACACTCGAGCTCATGAAAAAAAAGAAATGAAATGAAAGTAAAAACCAACATAGATGAGATAGAAGGAGCAGAATTTAATAAGCTTATCAACAAAATACAAACAGAAGAAACAAGAAAGAGAAACATGTATCAGATCAAAGAAACCATCAAAAAGGGAAAAAGTCTGAAACAACGCGAAGAAAAATGGCATTAGGAAAGCAACAATTTACATCACTGAAAGAAAAAAACAGTAAAGTAATTAAATGCAGAGATAAGATGGTGAAGAAAGTTGAAGAATTTTACAATGAACTGTATGCATCAAAGACAGTAGTACCAATAGCTATCTTTTCAGCTGACACAAGTAAAAGACCTGAGGTAACACCAACTGAAGTAAATATTTCTCTTAAATATATATATGAAACGAGGGAAGGCTGCTGGAGAAGATGGAATAGTAACAGATTTACTGTTGCATGCAGAAGTAGAATTACAAAACAGGCTCGCCCACTTATTTATTCAATATGTAAAAAAAGAAGACAATTCCCAAAACAGGGAGGCATGCAGTAGGTATTTTACTTTACAAAAAAGGCGACTCAAAAGATCTTAATAACTATCGACCCATCAGCTTATTATCATTTACAAACTCTTAACTAAAGTCCCTACGAACAGAATAGCAACAAATTTGGAAGAAAACCAACCTCGTGAACAGGCAGGATTCCGAAGCGGGTATTCGGCTATTGATCATCTACACACAAGAATCAGCTAATTGAGAAAACTACAGAATATAATAAACCCCTCTGCCTAGATTTTATTGAATACGAAAAGGCTTTTGACTTAGTGGAACACATAGTAATTATAAATTCATTGTGAGAAGAAAGAGTAAATGAGAACTTTATAAAAATGCTCGAAATCATATATGAAGAGGAAACTGCTAGAGTTAAATTGTATAAAGACTCGAAAAAATTTAGATTGAGAAGGGTGTGCGTCAGGGAGATACAGTTTCACCGAAATTATTTACAGCATGCCTTGAATTATTTTCAGAAAGTTAGACTGGGAAAACAGCAGAGTAAAACTAAACCATTTAGAATTTGCAGATGACATTGTCCTAATCTCAGAAACAGCTGCTGAGACACTGCAAGAAATGTTCAATGACCTGAACTGAGAGTCTCAAAGCAGGGCTAAAGATGAACCGGAGTAAAACTAATGTTACATTCACATACACCAAAGAGCGTTATTAGAATAAGTGAAGACATTCTTGATGAAGCTGAGAGGACAATTATTTGGAGCAAACACTAAAATTAACGAAAGGACACGATAACGAAATAAAATGACACATTACAGGTGGATGAAAAGCTTTCGGTAAACATAGAGACATTATGAATAGTAGCCTGCCAATATGTATGAAACGAAAAGTATATGAATCTATTATTACATCTATGCTGTGCGGTTGTGAGACCTGGAAAAAACAAAATCAATGGAAAATGAACTAATCTGTTCTCAAAGAGCAATGGAGAAGTCAGTTTTGGGAATATCTTTAAGAGACAGGAAAAGATCAGCGTGGTTGAGAGTAGACTGAAGTCAAGGACATTATAGAAGTTATAAAAGAACGGTCTGTCACTGCCTCTTCCCTTGGGGCTAAGATACGAGTAAATGTATGTGTGTGGATGAGTAAATTAGGAGTGTGTCGGCCTGTCTCGGTTACCCCCCTTTTGGCGGTGGAGCAGCCTAGATATATAGATAGATAGATAAAAGAACAGAAATGGAGGTGGGCAGGCCAAGTAGCAAGAATAAGGATAACTGATGGACTGGACACCAAGAGATTGTAAGCGTAGCAGAAAAAGGCCAAACTGGAGGTGGAGAGATGAGACACAGAAATTTCCAGGGAAAACGTGGCAAAGATTGGCTCAGTCAAGGAATGGCAGTGGACTTGTAATGCCTGATATATATATATATATATATATATATATATATATATATATATATATATATATATATATATATATAAGTAATCTCTCCATATCCAACGTAATAGAGCCAAAGGCACCTCCGGAAAGTGGTCCTGCCCGGATAGTGGGCACCAGCCTCCTGGACTGGTACTTATAGACCCTAACCCAGCCTAACTTTGAAAACCACCTAAATAACTCCCTACCGGACATACATAGCACCTATTTAAACCTATTTAAGACCCTCTTCACACCAATAATGGACATAAAGCATGAAATAAATGAAAAGGAACCAAAGAATGAGGAATTAGTAGTGACTGTACCTCAGCCAGGGTACTTACATCACGTCTGTGGCTGCCTTTCTAAGGTTTTGGCAGTGGCGAAAATGCTCTTGAAGCACGTACAGTAATCCAGTGTTGTGCTGCACTTAATTCTTTGGACTGTGAGTTATAATTATTTAACACTGCACATTGTTCTTAACTGCACCACTGCAGTTCTAACCGCCAGATAAACTGCCAATTTGCACTCCACAGTTGATCCTTTGCACTCTAAGTTCAAATTTCTTAACACTGCACAACACTGTAAATTCCCATGTGGTCTAGAGGCGAGGTATTGCAGTATATTCACTGTTTATTCGCAAAAAACGAACACGTGTGGCTTCCAGTGCAATAAGCATCTTATTCATGATCGAAGTTAGGGAGTAACTGTTGATGTCAGAGAAACATAGTTGCCAGATCGCAACGGCCACATTACCAATCTCCTTAACTTTCATTACCAAATTTAACTTTTCATTACCAAATTCGTAAAGTTAGCATTTATTCTTCACTAATTATATATACAAGTGGAAATACATGTAATCACTCTCCTTATAATTAACACCATGTTGATTATTTTCACGCTATGTAGGGTAGCAGATTAATCAGAGAGAGCAAACAATCCACCATCTTCATCCTGTTTATCCTCATACATGTGAAAAATCCGTTCGGTAATGCATTATTCTGATTCGTTACCAAACGAATTGTTCATTACCAAATTGGCCTACATTTGGTAATGAAAAATAACAAACGGCAACCCTGACAGGGAAGGGGGGAGGGGGGAGGAAGGAAGGGGTGAAGGGGCCATGGTGTAAGCAGCTGTTTGGCGCCGCGCGGCAATTTCAAATTACAGATGGGAAAAAATTCGGATTTTGGGGGGATCTATTCTCTTTTTTTGGCCATTTTCGGTTCCGATGGTCCAGGCCCACAATGTCCTGTAATTGGGGATGTCCGGAAAGTGGGCGTCCGGAAAGTAGAGGGATTATATATATATATATATATATATATATATATATATATATACACACCCACCCACACAAAAGCAGCGGTAGCCTTAGTCATTCCATTACTAATCTCTCTTTTTCTACGAGTATTTCTGGGCTGCCACTCCATTATCCTGGTTTTACATATGTCTTTCTATGAAGAACAAGACCTGCTTAAGTTCAATATTTTTGGCTAGTTTCAGTTGCTATGACCGAAGGGTCGGAGGACTGAATCCACCCAAGGGTCATTGGTAGACATCAGGAAGGTCATCTGGTCATAAAATGCTACACGCTCTAATCCAAAAGTCCCCCATCCAGAGGCAAAGGCTTAGCCCTTCGGGGATACCTGGCGTAAAACCAAATTATTATTTTTTTTTATATTTCAGTGGCGTTTTCTTTCTATCTGGTTTAATGTACTGGTTGACGGTCGATTTTCTTTTAAGTAAACAATTTATTTTGGTGATAAGTGTGCTGAATCATCCTATGTTATAGTTAATCTGACAAACCAAAGTAAAAATTTGGAGATATAAGCCTTCAAAGTTATACAAAAAGAGGATGATGACAACGTGAGCCTCGAGTGGCCATGACGTCATTAACCACCAAGCCTAGAGACAAAACTAGACTGTGATCGCCAGCTAGGTTGTGTGATTGTGGTTCTGCTGATTGGCCAAGATTTGCTTCATCATGGCCAAGTCAGCAAATAACCATAATTGGTGTTTTCTTCCACTGTGCAAGAACACAAGTAGAATCACATCAGAAAAAAGATTCATCACTGTTACAAGAGGCATGAAAACCAGGAAGCTGTGGTGTCGAGCAGCATGTCGGGAGTACCTCATCTCAAAGGGCAAATCCTATTGTTGCCAAGTGGTGCGAGGAAATACCGAATCAGCGATCATTCACTGAATCAGCACTTTCAAATGACGAATATTATCATTCTTATCACCATGTAAGTTCATGCACACCTAATTATCTGAAATCCGGTCAAACATTTGTGCCTAATATGACTATTAATAAAACACCATATTTCAGAGCTAAAACGTGCAAAACTTAGTAGCTAGTTATCCTTCAGACCGTCAACACGCATCGGCAGCTTCCATTTTGCATGAATATTTATTTAAACTACAAACATGTATTTGCATTGTAAGTCAATATTTACACAAAACAGAAGTCTGTCAAGGCCAGTTATCAGCCTAGTGGTGAAACACTTCTGCAAACTTATAACGTATTTTTGCTCTGAATCCTGAATTTTTATTAATAGTCAAATTAAACATATTTTTGACCAGATATCATATAATTGGGAGTGTATGAACCAATATGATGATACAATTATAGTGGCCTAACATATTCAACTTAACCTAACAGTCCTAACCAAACAGTCACCCGTCAAACGAAACCAACCCTAACTTTGGCTTAATCCATTGGTAGGGATGTGAAAATTTTACTCTCCAGATCTGACTGGCTGTTACTAAAAAGATGTTCAAATATCACCAGTACATAAGACCAAGAAATCAGATAACCAGATACACAACAGACATCTAGCTGTCCACGGACAGGCCTACTTAGGAGGAAAAAACATTGAAATATTTAGGTCTTGGTGGCATCTTCCCTCTGTATTACTGCTCAGTTTCAGGGCTATATGTCCCTGGAGTCAGGACCTAGGAATACCTATACTGATTCAGTTCACAAATCACTTCATTACGGCGACATTATCAAATCTTTACAGACAACCCACATAAGTCTTACATACCTAGCATGATAATAACAGCTGAAAATCACAGAAATCTTACCTGCACTGAAATAAAATTACCAGACATTGTTGTGAGTGGCAGTCAGCTGTGGCCTTGGTTTAGCTTGTGATGTCACAATAAGGATGCATGGTTCATGCGAGGTATGATAATCTCCAACTTTGATTGCCTATTTTTTCATAAATACTGAATGAGAAAAAATATAAATGATATTCCGATGATTGAGAATGACCATTTTATTACTTGGTGTAACTTGTACACGACCACCAACCAGTCCATTGCGGCAGGAACTTCTATCCTTCAGAATTAACTGATTCAGACCAAACTTGGCTACAATGACCAGCCTATGACCTGCTTGTCGTAAAAGGCGACTAATAGGGTTGGCGGAGGGTTAGTGCCCCTCCCCGGAAAACAACTAACTAAAAAAACAAACAACAAGCCTCGGACAAGGACTGACCAAACGATGACGACCCAGGACCGGACAAAGGACTTGGTAATGGCTACGTGGAATGTAAGAGGAGCGAATGATGAGGTGAAAGAGAGAGAGATTGTCCAGGTGCTTGAGGGTGCGAAAGTGGATGTATGTGGAATAACTGAAACAAAATGGAGAGGAGAATGTGTGAGAGAATGGGAGTATGGATGGGGTATATGTGCAGGAGTAGGTGAGAATGAGAGGGCAAAGGAAGGAGTATGTATAGTTGTGAGTAAAAGATGGAAGAGGAGCATAAGACAGTATGGATCAGTTGGGTCAAGGATTGTGTGAGTAAAGCTGAAAGTTGGAATACAATTGTGGGCGATTGTGTGTGTGTATGCATCAACGCAAGATCGTGCTAGAAGAGTGAGAGAAGAGTTCTGGACAAATGTGGAAGTGTGCATGGAAAAGTTTGGAAGGAATGAGAGAGTGTTTTTGATTGGTGATATGAATGGTAAAGTTGGGAATGTGAAGGTGGATGGAATAGTTGGTGAGTGGGGTGTGCCTGCTGAGATAGATGAGAATGGGAGTGCGTTAGTGGACATTTGTGCTGGGAGGGGGTTGGTGATAGCCAATACCCTCTTCAGGCATAAAATGATCCACAGGTATACATGGCGAGTGATGAGAAAGGTGGGTGGTGAACTGAATGAAACGAAGGCAATGATTGATTATGTGTGTGTGGATGAAAGGATGCGAAGATGTGTAATGGATGCAAGAGTTTATAGAGGCTCGGGGAGTGGAATTTCTGACCACTACTTGGTGGTGGCCAGAATTAAAATTCAAGTAAGATGGAGGAATAGAAGAAGGGAAAGACGAGAGGAAGGAGTAGTTGCAAGGAGAGTGGAAAGGTTACAAGAGGATGAGAAAAAGGCAGAGTATAAGAGAGAAGTGGAGGAACGATTGGGCAATTATGAATTGGAGTAGATGGGAGACGTGGAAGGTGTGTGTAGGATATTTACAGAAGAAATATGTGCAGCATGTGATGTGGTGTGTGGAAGGAAGAGAAGACGGAGGGGGGTGCAAGGAACAGCATGGTGGACTGAAGAGGTGAAACAGGCTGTGGCACAAAAGAAGAAAGCATACAATGAATGGATGAGAAATAGGGGCATGGAAGAAGTTGAGAGGCGGAAGAGAGAGTTATATGTAGAAAGAAAGAGAGAGGTGAAAAGATTAGTAAGAGAGAGTAAGAAGAGAGTGGATGAGGAATTTGGAAGGAATTTGAGTGTAAAGTGGAGGGACTGTAAGAAAATGTTCTGGAAAGAGGTGAAAAGAGTAAGACAGGGTGGAAGTGAAGTTAGCAGGGGAGTGAAAGATAAAAATGGTAGATTACTAGTGGAGAAGGGAGAAAAAGTGAGCAGATGGAGAGAACACTTTAAGGAATTGTTGAACGTAGAGGATGGAAGTAATGCGAGTATAAGTGGTTGGGGAATGGCTGGGAGAAGGAGGGAGGTGAGAAGACAGGAAGAAATCAGTAGGATAGAAGTTGTGGAAGCAATGAAGAAAGTTATATCGGGGAAAGCCCCAGGAATTGATAGAGTGTGTGGTGAAATGCTGAAGCATGGGGGAGAGATAGTAGTAGAATGGATGTGGAAGATGTGCAGATTGGCCTGGGAGGAAGGTAGAGTCCCGGAGGATTGGAAGTCAGGTATAATTATTCCCTTGTACAAAGGAAAAGGGGAAAAAGAAGTGTGTGGTAATCATAGGGGCATTTGTCTTCTTAGTATAATAGGAAAAGTGTATGGTAGGATTCTTATTGACAGAGTTAGAGAAAGAACAGAGAAATTAGTTGGAGAAGAACAGGGAGGCTTTAGGAAGGGAAGAGGTTGTGTAGATCAGATATTCATTCTTAGATCTTTAGTGGAAAGTTTCTAGAGAAGGGAAAGAAGTTGTATGCGGCTTTCATGGATTTGGAGAAAGCATATGACAGGGTGGATAGACAAGGATTGTGAAAAGTGTTAAGAATATATGGAGTAGATGGGAAGTTGTTGAATGCTGTGAAGAGTATGTACGATGGTGCGAAGGCTGCAGTGCGTGTGGATGGTGAACTAAGTGAATTTTTCTCTTTGAAAGTTGGTGTGAAACAGGGATGTGTCATGTCTCCACGGTTGTTCAATCTGTAAATGGTTGGGGTAATAAAAGAGGTACAAGGTAGGGTAGTGGATGTTGGAGTGGCCCTGGTGAGAGAGGATAGTGTTTGGAAACTCCCTGTACTGTTGTTTGCAGATGATACTGTGTTGTTGAGTGAAGACGAAGGGGAGCTGCAAGGCTTGGTGGATGAGTTTGGGAGAGTGTGTAAGAAACGGAATCTAAAGGTGAATGTAGGGAAGAGTAAAGTGATGGTCTTTGAGAGAGGTGAAGTCAGTGAATGTATAGCGAGGTTGGATGGTGAGGAATTGGAAAATGTGAGTATGTTTAAGTACTTGGGTAGTGTGATGAGTAAGGATGGAGGTTTGGAGGGTGAAGTGCTTGAAAGGGTACAGCAGGGAAGAAAGGTTGCTGGTTCTTTGAAAGCAGTGATAAGAAACAGGGAAGTGAGCATGGAAGTGAAAAAGTTACTACGTGACAGTATTATGATACCAACTCTAACGTACGGAAGTGAAGCTTGGACGTTGTTGGAAGGACACAAGTCAAGAGTGAGAGCAGTGGAAATGAGTTATTTAGGAGGAGCCTGTGGAGTCACATGGAGAGACAGGCTGACGAATGCGGATATAAAGGAGCGTTGTGGTGTTGATGTGGATGTGATAGGAAGCGTTATGAGGAACACACTGAGGTGGTTTGGCCATGTGGAGAGGATGGAGGGTGAAAAACTGACGAAGAGAGTGTATGTGAGTGAGGTGGAGGGGGGAAGAGGGAGGGGGAGACCGAGGATGAGATGGAGGGATGGGGTGGAGAGGTATATGAGAGAGGGGTGTGTGAGTTGGAAGCAGGGCAGTGAAATGGCGGGGGACAGAGCGACTTGGAGGCGATTTGTTTGTGGCCACCCCAAACGGGATTGAGGCGTCTGGCAATAGATAGATAGATAGAACTTGTACACGACCACCAACCAGTCCATTGCGGCAGGAACTTCTATCCTTCAGAATTAACTGATTCACACCAAACTTGGCTACAATGACCAGCCTATGACCTAGTTGTAATTGCAAGGTTTTGGTTGCTAGGCAACGAGTAGTAGCCTAGCAACGGCCGTTTTCTTCGCACTTTTCAAGTTTTGAGCTGTAGAAGCTTTACTAATGTGCATAGAAAGCTCTGACTTTTTAAGGCTTAATCTTGAGGTCATTCTCTATTGGAAGTATGCCAGTCATTTTTCCCTTCCCTCCTCTAGTTTTCGAGTGGCAACCCTGCAAAGATTTGCCTCAGCACTGCTAGCAACCAGGAGCAGTTTTCAAAAACGCCCCCCCCATTTTCCTCAGCAGCTGGATGGAACATAATGAATGTTTGTATGCTTTTAGACATTGCCTAGTACTATAACTTTCTATTGTACACCTATGTGCCACATTGGTCAGGACAGGGATCAAAGGTTAGCAAATGTGAGAATGATGAAGATAGCTAAAATAAAGACTACGCCCCCTGCGAAATGCTAAGGCTGCAAAGATTAAGCTAGGGCCATGATTCCTGGGGGGAATGTTGCACTGGAGTACCTTCTTTAAAAAATGGCAATGTTGAAACTCACTTACAGTCACTGGCAGCATCACCTAGAAGTTGTACCTCTAGTCGGCCATTCCACAAATTTCAAGTTCCCTAGTTCCACAGTGGGTGGACGGTATCGAATGAAACTTTGCAAGTTTATAAACGCTAATGAGTACTACATGTGTGCTTCGTACATTCATGATCTATATCCTCCAGGTCAGGGGTCAAAGGTCATCAAGTGCAGCAAATATGAAAAGTGCAAAAATTACTACCTTGCTCGCATGAAATGCTAAGGCTCCGAGGATTATCAAGCCAGGGCCATGATTCTTGGGTGGAATGTTGCACTGGAGTACCTACATATAGAAATTATTCTTAGTGTCGAAACTCACTTCCAGTCCCTGTACCTCGGCTGGGCCAAAGCTTGGTCTGCTTAGACCCGAACATCATCGCCAACCATCATGTATTTATATCCTCTAATGTCCTCTGCTGTCTTACCCAAGAATCTCTCTCTGTCTGTCTGTCTGTCTGTCTGTCTGTCTCTCTCTCTGTCTTTCTGTCTCTCTGTCTCTGTCGCTGTCTCTGTCTCTGTCTGTCTGTCTGTCTGTCTGTCTGTCTCTGTCTCTGTCTCTCTCTCTCTCTCTCTCTCTCTCTCTCTCTCTCCGTGTCACCTTTAACAAAGTTCTTTCTACGAGGTCTGTTCAGAAAGTATCCGACCTTAGGCTCTAAAAAATTAAACAGCTAACTTGCTGAGCTAGGACACTAATCCCTCTCAAAGTTGGCGCTTTCTGATAGCCTACATGCGTAGCCCAGTATTCTTTCCACTGCCTGAAGCATTTTTCAGAGTCGTTTTTTAAATTCTTCTGCAGGTACTCTGTCGCATTCATCATGATCTCTTCTCTTGGATGAACGTTGCTCAAGACATGTATGAGTGTAAAAGTCGAGATCAAGACTTTCTGAAGACTTATCACTGGAGATGAGACTTGGATGTATGGGCACAACCCAGAAACCAAGGCACAGTCATTCCAGTGGAAGCACGCAGGGTCACCATGGTAAAAAAAAAAGACATGACCGGTCCACAGCAAGGTGAAATGCACTCTCGTGTTGACAGTTTGTTTTTCGACTACCGTGATGTTGTGCATCACGAATAGGCACCAGAAGGTGAGACTATCAGTAAACATTACCACCTCTATGTTATCCATCGTCCTCGTGACAGTTCGGCTGAAGAGACCAGACCTTTGGAAAGCAGCAAGTTGGAAGTTGCACCATGACATCGCCCCCGCCCATTGTTCTCAATAGATTCAGGAATTTTTGGTCAAGCACAACATCCCGCAGATTTGGCAGGCTCCCTACTCATCAGATATGGCTCCATGCGACTTTTGGTTATTCCCCAAGCTCAAAACTCCGCTGAAGGGTTCCCTCTTTGAGACGAGAGAGATTATGAAGAATGCCACGAAGCATCTGCAGGAGATACCGAAAACCGACATTGAAGAATGTTTCAAGCAGTGGAAAGAATGCTGGGCTACGTGTGCCAAGTCAGATGGGGCCTGCTTTGAGGAGGGTTAGTGTCCTAGCTCATTAAGTTAGCTAATTAGTATTTTAGAGCCTAAGGTTGGATACTTTCTGAACAGACCTCGTATTCACCTCAGATCACTCCATAGCTTACATTCCAAACACTTCCCTGTACTCCACACGTTTTCGATTCATAAATCAAAACAGGAAGAACAAACAAATTACATATTACTCTCTTTTGATAAAGAAGCAATTGATTATCCTTCATGCATTTACTTAATTTACCAAAGGTCGGCTATCCTAGTCATGTTCTTTGCTTGATACCTTTTCCATGAGTTTAGTCTGTCTGAACTGTGTTTCCTAAGTATATGCAACTCTCAACGCCTTACATATATTGTTATGGGGGTATATATTACGGTGCACTCTTAACCTTTAATTAATCACAAAAAGGGGTAAGGTAAGCTCACAAGAAAACTAACATACTTTACTTTACGCTCTAACATACACACACTGTAAGAAACCAGGGTTCATTTACAAAAAGGGGGATTCACATAGGCCTCACAATACAAATATAAAAACGAGTTAATTCTCTCATATGGAGAAGTGAATCAAAAGGGAAATGGAGCACAAACAGTGTGGTTTGTAAACAAAGTGGAAAGTGTGTCTGATGGGAACTGTGTCCCGAATGAGTAGTAACACAAAGAGTCACAAAATGTGTTAAAAACGTATAATGAAATGTGTCATCATAAGTTCACTCTCTCGCTACTTCCTCAAGCTTTATAGTAGCGTATCTCGCCTCTCCAGGCTAACTAACTACTAGGCTGTCTTAAGTATAATCTACAGACAATCTCAAACAATGGAGGCACCTGCTACCAATTCCAAGTTAACACATGCTAAACCTTATCAAATAGAGAGGTGTTAGTCGAAGCTAACCAGGCATTGGATAACATTCTCATTTGTTTGTCCCACACTATATGTCACCCCCCCCCCCTTATGGTCAAGGACAAAGGTCTCCTCTGCGTAGTTCAGGGACAAAATATTTAATGTTATTCTGCCCGAAAGTAGAAAAACCTAAAAATCATTCATGATCTTTTGACAGCTGAGTAAACAAAGGAAAAATAGTGAGGTCTTGATTTCTTCAACTAGGGGCAGCAAAACTGATAAGGAAACCCTCGAAAAATTATTTAACGTTCTTGACGGCTCGTCTTATCTCCCTACTTTATCTTCACATCTGTTTCAATAGTTCGTTACTGGGTGACTACGCCAGTGACAATGTATATATATATATATATATATATATATATATATATATATATATATATATATATATATATATATATATATATATAAATGTGTGTGTGTGTGTGTGTGTGAGAGAGAGAGAGAGAGAGAGAGAGAAAGAGAGAGAGAGAGAGAGAGAGAGAGAGAGAGAGAGACAGACAGACAGACAGAGAGACGGCAATAATCTTGTGTTCATCACTCCAACAGCCACCTATATCTCACTCCTGGACTGAGAATGATCATCACCTCGACTTTCGTCGACTCACACACATGCTTCACTACCTTCATATGATGTCTTTACATCATTCAGCAGTTGTCATTGCACACCATACACACGGAAAGGCTGCTTTAACAATTCCCTGTTCCCCGACAGTTATTTTTTTTATTTAACCCTATAAACACCATTAATATACTCTAATCCTATACACATACTTTTGTGTGCGCGTGTGTGTGTGTGTGTGTGTGTGTGTGTGTGTGTGTGTGTGTGTGTGTGTGTGTGTGTGTGTGTGTGTGTGTACAATGCACGATTTTCCTAACAACAGTATTTCCCTTGTTGTGCTCACTGCATGGTCCTCTATTTTCTATTTATATCCCTTTGGTATTAAATCGTTCCATAATAATTCCACTTCAATATTTCCTTCATGATTCCATTAACGAGCAGTCCATGATTTGTTTGGATATTTACATATTGAAGGCTGTGATATCCAGATAAACATTGTGATCTATTTAGCAGAAAATCTACTCCGGCTCTGCATGTGCCTTTCCAAGTACCAGGGATACCCACTTGTATCGCTCTGAATAACATTACAAGAGGTACTTCAGAGGGTAGAATTGACTCTAAAAACCCTAAATGTCAGCTCTCATGGAGAGTAGTCTCACACTTGGGATGCTGTTAGCTCCAGCCAGGGGATCAGACCAGATCCACACGGATGCTATCAGAAAGATTGAACAACACCAAACTGGGCTAATATTCTAAAGCTAATTTTAGTCGGTTTGGCCCCTTCTGCCTAGAGAAATCTTATCAAAGCACATTGTTCAAGAATGGTGTATTGAGAAAGAAAAGCGTCCGTGTTAACATAGTCATTGCTTGAGCTAGAATGGCAGTACTGTGCTGCCTGATGCCAATCTAAATCTGTCAGAAAACCAGTGACATCTGCTTACACTTGCCCTACTGCTATCACTTGCACTAGCTGTCTAATTCAGATATTGTTTTTACTTTTCTATTAACCTTGTTTACATTAGTTAAGCTGAGTTTATAATACCGGACCCTGAGCAAATGATGCCTGTTCCAGCCAATTTTATTTAAGAAGTGAGATTTTCTACTAAGGTAGTCTGGAAGTTTCACACTGATTCCTATTGTTTACCGTAGTTTCAATACAAGTCAGAGCTACCAGTTAGCTTGCTGTTTGTGAACGTAGTTATTTTGTAAGTTATGCATTATTTTTTGTGCTCCTTTTCTCCTGGTTTTATTTATGTGATTATTTGTTAAATTATGTAATTTAATTTAAGTTGTATGCTAAATAATTTTGTGTTGTGCAGTGTAAGAAGACTCTTACATGTTTTGGAAGTCTCTGAGTTGGTAACTGTTGTAACCGTTTCCCCCTTTGGGGAATGCACGAAAAATGTGGAGAAGTGTAGTTCATTTTAGAACAATGCAAGCTTATATAAGGATGGGGAAGAGACTAGCGCAAGTTCAGTCGGGTTTCAGTTCAGTTTGAATGTAATGCAGTGTCAGTGAAGTGTCAGTGAAGTTTGTATATTGTCAGTACTTGTGAAAATAGTGAAATGTAGTTGTCAAGCATTAAGTGTAATTGCAGTTAGTAAAGTTTGCATAGCTCCAGTGCATGTGAAAACAGTAATGTTGGAAAGCATTAAGTGTAATTACTTGGAAAATAAAGATCGTGGACTTAAGAAGCCAGTGTTTATTTATGACACCTGAGCTGATCTTGTGTGCTATACACCGAAAGGCTGGCCATAGGAAGAACAACTCACTGGACAACGTCCTTCCTATGCTGCACCACTGCTGTTGGAGGCCGTGGCAGTGTGGGGCAGGTCGTAACACTGGTGTCAGGAGTGAGATTTTTAGGAAGTGCTCCAGTGAGTCTAATCTTCAACTTGGAGCAAGGGGGTGTACAGACAAAGAGCCGAGCTTGGCAGGAGGAGAAGCTGTCCCTGGCAGCAATAATGAAGCTATTACAAGCTTCAAGGAATGAACTCGAAGAACAATTACCGGCACAGAATGAAGGACAGACAGAACTTGAAGAACAATTACAGTCACAGAATGAAGAACAGAAAGAACGATATGAACATCTGCCAGAGGCATTACGGGAGTAACAGAAGGAATCACAACTGAGCATGCAAGGACAGCTAGATGCTTTCATGGGGGAAGTGAGGGAAGAGGAGCAACAGTTGAAGGAGGAAGAATACGCTGAGCTACAGCAGCAGAAGTGTGAGGTAAACACTAACATGATGGACTTCAGACAGCATTTGGACGACCAGGTGAAGCATGTAGACAACCAGTTGAAGACAAGTAGTGACGGAATCGTAATGGAGTGTAGACAACATATAGACAACCAGTTGAAGATAATTAGTGAGGGAATTGATGTAGAGAAATACTGCACTGCTGAGCCTCAGATTAGTGTACTGGGAGCATATGAAAAGAGTGGGCAGTGCATGGTGAATCTTGATGGACTCCAATCATCTAAAGGTAGCATTACATGGTTGAATAATCACAATGCAGAAGTTATAAGTCCTGACCTTAATTACGATGCTCCAGTTTTTAGGCCCCAAACCAGTGACGTGCATGGCTATAATGGGAGTCCAATTAAAAAGAAACCTCAGGCATTTGGTGGTAGAGTATCTGGGAAGCTTACCGTGCACAGTTTGAGTTACTTGCTGATCAGAATGGTTGGGATGATAGGCAGAGGACAGTGCAGCTTGCTACTAGCCTTAAGGGTGCCACAATGGAAATTCTGGGTCAGATGACAGTAATGGAGGAGAACATTATTCAGTCCCTAGAAGAAGTGCTGGAGAGCAGATATGGGACCTTGTACCAGACTGAGGTTTACAGAGCAAGATTCCGAAGCTGTGTATGGACTCGAGGAGAATCCCTTCAGCAGCTTGCTCATGATCTGGAGAACGTGGCATACAAGGCGTACCCTGGATCAGCCAGGGTTGGCACCAAAGTGGGTAACCCGGTTTTACCCATCCGGGTTTTTTCAGTAAAACCCACTTGAAAAAACCCACTATTTTACCCACTTTACTGTTTCTTTTAAAAATAGTGTATTTAATAACAGTTCAGTTTTATCTGATTAAATGGTTATATTTTACACACAATATCAGAAGTAAATAATAGCTTTGTGGTAGATGGGGGTGCTTACCATTCACTCACTCGATGTAGTGCTGCTCTCGGGTGCCTGCCCTTTCTTCTCCTCCATCTTTCTTTCCTTCCATCCTATTCTATCTTTCTTTCCTTCATTCTTCCCTCGTCCTTCTGCCTACAGGTGACTTTATACTCCCTCTTCTGTCTTTCTTTCCTTCATTCATTCTTGTTCCTTCTTCGTTTGGGTGACTCTACACTGAGTGACAAGCCAAATGATTTCCTGTACACCAGGAAACCATTTACTGCGCTGGGTGGTAACCATATAACCAAATTTTGGTGCCTGGTGGTTTAGTGGGTAATTATTGGGCTCCAATCTGATTGAGCCGGTGATGGTTTATATCCAAGAGATGGTTGAGGTTTATTGCTCAGTAATGCCACTCAGGGATGAGTGAGGCTGGTCACTCTCATCTTAAATGTCAGGACCAACTGCCTAGCCCCGGGCTCCTACGCTTCTCATGGGGCAACGTAGGATTGGATGATGGAAGGATGGATGGAAATAATAGCTACTTAATCGTATTCTATTTCATTGGTTAAAAAAACACATCACCAAGCATTTATAATATAATATCTTGAAAGCATGATCTTAGTGATTAAAAAAAAGCTTATTACATTTCTCATCAACATAAGTAAAATATTCACTTTGCAAATACGAATGTTGTTCTTTGATTTTTTCGAAACTATTCATAATACTTCCATTTTTCTAATATCTTTTATATCCAATATCCTTTTCTTTTGAAATGATAATATTTTTGTGTCACAGTAAATTATGGGTCTTGTCATGTTACCCAACCAATATAACAAAAGAACTTTTTCTTTTTATTTTTAAGAATGCAATTCTTTACCTTAGTGATAAAATAAAAATGACACTTCACTTCTAAATGACTTACCAACATGAAATAATATTTCCTGAAAAATAATAACATTATTCTTCATTGCAATTTCAAAAAATCAGGTCAAAGTTTTCTTCATCTTAAGGATATTTTTACATTGCTTTCCATCTCAGCAGATTCAGTTTTTATACGTCCACATGTAATGTGGTGAATAGAAACTTTAAAGCCAGCACTACCTGTCTCTAATTATTAAAGCCAGCACTACCTGTTTCTAATTTTGAAAGTTTTAAAATTGAGTAAAATTGTCTCTGATAGATATGGTTTTTAGTTTTATTAAGGAGTGGGGTAAATTTGTTATATAACAGTAAGCATTACTGGAGTTAACTTATACTGTTTGTTGTCTCATATCATTACCAAATATCAATAATTCTATAGCAATATAATATAAACATTGTTTTTTGTTTAAAACAGATGTATTTTATAGGCTTAGATATTTGGTTACCAAAAGCTATTATTACTGTTAAGATATAACTTAACAGAAATAACTTATGCAACAGAATTTTCAATAATAATTATTTTGAAGATTGAGAAATGCAAGTATATAATTACCAAAGAAACGAGAGTAGCAAGGCAAATGACTCCTTCTCCTCTTATTGTGCAGTGTGGACTGATCTTTGCCAGCTCATGAGTTGTGCAGTGCTCTCAAGCCTCTCATACCTTCATACCAAGTAGTCTAGCTGAAAGGCTTCCGCGTATATGTTGAAGTATGTTTTGCTGTGTAGCAGGGAGCCCAAGGATAACAGCCAAACAGGTCAAAGCATGATTGTGTTCATTTCCCTCATTCAAATAACTGTGTGAAAAATAAGATTTTTTTGGGCTATTCATAATTATGTATAGTGGAAACTATTAAAATTTAAGGTAAACTTAAAAAAAAAAAAAAACACTTTTGCCCGTTTTTTGGGGGGTATTTTGTGAAAAAACCCGAAAAAAAAACTAGTGGGTTGGGCTTTTTCAAAAAAAATGTTTTTTTTTGGCCAACCCTGGAAGCAGCACCTAACCTGTTGGTTATTCTTCTGAGGGACCAGTTCATTGATGCTCTTAACAGTGCAGAGTTGAAAGTGCAATTGAAGCAAAGCACAACGCAGAAGCATGCAAGAAGCCAGGGCTCTAGAATTTTATTCCTATGTCAGGTTCAATATGTCCACTTTTCAGGCAGGTCGTAGTGCAGGATTCAAGGCAAGAAAGGGACAGGTACGTGAAATGGAAAAATTTGAAGGAAGTTGCTGGTACTGTGAAAAGCAGGACATAGAGAAGAGGACCGCTACAAATGGAAGAAGGAGCTGGAAAAGACTGAAGGAGGTTGCTGGTTCTGCGGGAAGCAGGGACACAAGAAGGAGGATGAAGGAAGAAGAAGCATGAACAGTGCAGTGCAAAGATATCTTCAGTTGTAACGAGTTGGACATGTAGTGAGGAGGGACACTTCAGTTCTGAATGTCCGAAGAAGAAAAAGGAGGATAAGAAGAAGGCTGCGGAAGATCAGAAAGAAACAGAAAACTAGTGAAGGTTGGTGTTAAGGGGCAACCACCTGCCGGCTTTTCCCAAGTAACCCCACTACCAAGAAAATGCAAGAGAACTGCAATAGACAGTGTGCAAGTAGGTGGAAGGATAGACAGAAAGAAGTGTTCCCTGTTGATTGATTCAGCCTTTGAGCAGACTTCTGTGAGGCCTGATGTGTTACATCATCGGTATCTGACTGAGGCATCAGAACAACTGTGTGACGTAACTGGGCACTGCGCAGAACTGAGGGGACCACTGGATGTCCGGATTGAAGTGGCAAGGCAAGAGGCCATGCTTCCAGTCTACGTGGCCAACATGGAGGATCCTTGCCTTCGTGGTCTGGAGTATCTGATGTCCATGGGATGTGAGGTGGACTTCTGCTCCAATAAGTTAAAGGTTAGAGGAAAGTCAGTTCCTGTTATGGTGGTGAGACATACCTGTTCTGGTGGCGAGGAAAGGTGCTCCGCATTACAGTGATACCCCCAAAATCAGAACTATTGCTTGCATGTAAGGAGAGTGGCTCTTTTGACAGCTGTCTAGGGGTAGTGGAGCCTGATGTACGGTGCAAGAAGAAGGCTGGAGTGATGATGGGGAGAACTTTGGTGAAAACAGGTACAGACGAAGTGCCGGTTGTGGTGGCCAGTTTCACTCGTTAGATACAGAAGATCAATAAGGGAGAAATTCTGGGACTATGCCAGGTGGTGGACCCGGAGTTGCATCAGAGGAAGGCTTGTAAAAGGAGAGTAGTCAAGGAAGATGGGTATCTGCCAGACAACTTACAAGACCTATTTTCAAGGAGCTGCCAATGCCTGGATGGCTCACAAGTGCTGAAGTTGGGGCAGCTGCTGATGAAGTTTATTGATGTCTTCTCCACCAGAGACCTAGACCTGGGGTGCACTGATCTGGTGGAGTATAGTATAGACACTGGGGATCGCCGCCCGATTAAACAGCCAGTGCGGAAGATAGCGCCAGCCCAGTGGCAAGAAATGGAGAAGGTGAGGAAGAATCTCCAAAGTCAAGGAGTGATAGAAAAGTCCAGCAGTCCTTGGGCATCAGCAGAGGGTCTGGTAAGGAAAAAGGACGACTCAGTAAGGTGCTATGTAGATTATCCAGTCTTGAATGAAGTGCCAATTAAGGATGCATACCCCTTGCCAAGAATTGATGACACCCTGAATGCTGTCAGGTGCCAAGTGGTTCTCCACCCTAGACATGAACGCAGGATATTATCAGGTCAAGGTAGCAGAGATGGAAAGGAGAAGACAGTCTTTTCATACTGTTGGGGTTTATGGCAGTTTAAAGTGATGCCATTTGGCCTATGTAATGCCCCAGCTGCTTTTGAGCATCTCATGGATTGCGTCCTTGAAGGCCTGCACTGGCAGCCAGCTCTCATCTGTCTGGAAGATATAATTGTGTTTTGACGGACTTACAACCAAAAACTGGAGAAGGTGTCAGAGGTGTTGAACAGGATCTGCACAGTGCATCTCAAGCTGAACCCCAAGAAGTGCTACCTGTTTCAAATGGAAGTGAAGTACCTGGGACACATTGTAGGCAAGGACAGCATCTGTACTGACCCAGAGAAGGTGGCAGCTGTGGAAAACTGGTCAGTTCCAACTTGCGTGAAAGAGCAACAGAGTTTTCTGGGCTTCTGTACCCACTATCAGCGTTTTGTCAAGGGCTTTGCAATGACACCTACACCTCGGCACAAGTTGTTGGGTAAAAGGCTGAAGTTTGCATGGACAACAGAGACTCAGAAGGCCTCTGATGAACTCAAGCATGTGTTGGTAAGCTCTCCAGTATTGCCGTACCCAGACAAGATTCAGCCATTTATCTTGGACTGTGATGCTAGTGACCATGGTAATGGTGGTGTCCTGTCGCAGAAGAGGGATGACAAGGAGTATGTGGTGGCGTATTACAGCAACAAGCTGAGCCCACTGGAATAGAACTACTGTGTGACCCGTAAGGAGCTCTTGGCAGTGACGAAGAGCCCTGATTTCTTCCATCCCTACTTGTATGGGTCCTACTTTATCAGCAGGATGGACCATGAAGCACTCAAGTGGCTGAAGACATTGAAGAATCCGGAAGGACAACTAGCACTCTGGCTTGGGAAGCTAGACCAGCACAATTACTCGTATGAGGTGTAGCACCATCCTGGGCGGGTACATGGCAATGCTGACAGTCTAAATTGTCGGCCTTGTGACCCAGAGTGTTGGCAATGTAGTAAAAAAGATCATTGTAAGAAATGCAGCCATTCTGCAGTGACAGGGCCAGCATCAGATGAAGAAGACCTAAAGAGGATGCAGACGGAGGATGCAAATTTTACAACCAGTGCTAGAATGACTGCCATCTTGGGAAGAAGATTCCAGGTTAAGCCCTGCAACCAAGAGCTACTGGGGTCAGTGGGACCTTCTTTGTTTGAACCATGGACTGCTGGAGCGTCAGTGGGAGAAACCCGATGGCCTCAGCAAAATCTGGCAACTGGTGATTATGAAGAAAATGATGTCAGAGATCTTGGATAAGTCTTACAACAAGATCATTGGTGGGCATCTTGGAGTGAAGAAAACTCTAAGCCAGCTGCAACAGAGGATTTACTGGACTGGCACGCATCAGAATGTTGAAGAGTGGTGTTGGGCCTGTGATATATGCTGTGCCAAGAAGGGACTCAAGAAACGTGGTTGCAACCCTCTCGAGTTGTACCAAGTGAGTGCACCACTGGAAAGAGTCGCAGTGGACATTGCTGGACCTCTGTCACTCACTGAAAGAGGGAACCGGTATATATATGTCGCCATGGACTCTTTCACAAAGTGGCCAGAAACCTACACCATCCCTGATCAAGAGACTGTGACCATTGCTCTGGTGTTGGTTGACCAGTTTTTCTGTAGTTTTGGGATGCCACAAGAGCTACTTTCAGACAAGGGTAGAAGCTTCGAGTCTGCTGTGTTCTGTGAGTGCTGCAAGTTACTGGGGACCAGGAAGACCAGGATGACTCCAGTAAGACCACAGTCAAATGGGATGGTGGAGAATTTCAACTGGACCCTAGGACAAGAACTGGCTAAGTACTGCATAGATGGACAAATGGAATGGGACCAGAAATTACCTACTTTGCTGATACCATATCAGTCTGCATCCCAAGAGTCTACTGGCTGCACCCCTGCATAACTGATGTTGGGCCATGAGTTACACTTACCCATTGACTTGTTAATGGAAAGACCATCTGGTGAACAGCTGCCTTAGACACCTCCAGCTATGCAAAGCATGTTCATGAAATGCAGGCTGAGGTACACTATCTTGTGCAAGGAACCCTTAAGTTTTCACGAGAGGTAAGGATGTACAAGTATGATGCCAAAGTAAGTGAGGTGAGCTTCAAGGGTGGTGACAAACTTTGGTTATATAATCCTAAGCAGAAGAAGGGACAGTCACCAAAGCTACAAAGCCCGTGGGATGGGCCTTACACCCTATCAGACGTAATTCGGGGAGGCAGGAAGTCTCGCGCAAAGGTGGTACATGTGAATCATATGTGGCAGTAGCATGGGCCAGGACAGTACAGCTGGGACATCTCTGAGGAATCGTGCTCTCCCGCAGCCGAGGATGTTGATGAGGACAAAGGAACTGAAGTGCAAGAGGATGGTGACAGTTTCCTGAGGGAAGACTTGAATCAGGAAGAGGACCAAGACTTTCCAAGAGGAGTGAACTGTATGGAGGAACAAGGAGGTCGTCAGAAGCGGCATAGAAGAAGACCTGATAAGTTGAAGGATTGTTTTGTGTATAGTTAGATGTTTCATTAGGATTAAGGTTTATGTTTGTATATATAGTGTAGTTTTGTCAGGACGACAAAGGATTAGGGAGGGGGTAATGTTAAGAAGTGAGATTTTCTAGTTAGGTAGTCTGGGAGTTTCTCACTGATTCCTGATGATTACCGTTCTTCTGGTACGAGTCAGAGTTACCAGTTTGCCTGTTGTTTGTGAACGTAGTTATTTTGTAAGTTATGCATTAATTTTTGTGCTCTTTTTCTTTCTAATGTTTTATTTATGTGATTGTTTGTTAAATCATTTAATTTAAGTTGTATGCTAAATAATTTAGTGTTGTGCAGTGTAAGAAGACTCTGGCATGTTTTGGAAGTCTCCGAGTTGGTAACTGTTGTAACCGCTTACCCCTTTGGGAATGCATGAGAAATATGGAAAGTGTACATCATTCTAGAGCAGTGATTCTCAAACTATGGGTCGCGACCCAAAGGTGAGTCGCGAGAGGAATTTTGATGGGTCACAGGGACATAGAATAGGCCTAATGCTTTCAATGTATTTTATTTACTTAACTGAAATTGAAATTATCCTTATTACACTATTAGCATATTCATACTAACTACGATAGGCTATAAACCAGTTACTCTGTCTCTCTCTCTGTATGTGTGTGTGTGTGTGTGTGTGTAGAAAAAAATTTAATTCCACTGTGTATATTTGATTTTTTTACCCTGTGGGTCGCAAAGTCTTGAAATATTCAGAATAGGGTTACACATTGAAAAGTCTGAGAACCGCTGGTCTAGATCAATGCAAGCTAATATAAGGATGGGGAAGAGACTAGAGCAAATTCAGTCAGGTTTCAGTTCAGTTTGAGTGTAGCGCAGCATTAGTGCAGTGTCAGTGAAGTTTGTATGTCGTCGGTTCTTGTGAAGATAGTGAAGTGTTGATGTCAAACATTAAGTGTAATTGCAGTTAGTAAAGTTTGCATAGCTCCAGTGCAAACAGTGAAGTGAAGTTGGAAAGCATTAAGTGTAATTACTTGGAGAATAAAGACAGTGAAATTAAGAAGCCAGTGTTTATTTGCGATGCCTGAGCTGATCTTGTGTGCTGTACACTGAAGGGCTGGCCATAGGAAGAACAACTCACTGGGCAACGTCCTTCCTATACTGTACTACTGCTGTTGGAGCGTGTGGCATTGTGGGATGAGGACGTAACAATATTAACGTTTTTGGACATAGAGTCAGAGGCATTATGTCCGAAGTTAGGCTATCATATTCAAACACATTTAAGCCACAGAGAACTTCCCACGTCACTGGCAGCAGCATACGATATGGAAGAATCTCGCCCACCTCTCGGATTCGAAGTGCTGTGCAAAATTGTAACAACTTTCTTTAACATGAGACTTTTAACTTCAGAACATGGTGATGTACATATATCTTTATGAATTATTACACGTGCTTCCCTAGGGACTGCGCCTGTGTATACTGGTGAATGAGTGTGATATGTATGATCTTCGTTAGATCATCTTCTTAGACACAAGGGCGTCCAGGGCGTGAACATTTTTCTTCCAGTACACTTTGTCATTCAGTTACTGTTTATTGGCAGCGTCGGAACGAGTTTAGCGAGAAAAGACTTGGCAACGTCGCGCCTTTGCTCAGGAATAGATGAGATAATTCGGCTAATCAAACCATAAAATCACCAGAAAAGCCACATTTTGACATTAAACTAACGTACAGTATACCTAACCAACTTAGGCCTAACCTGATGTTATCTTGGCATAATACCGTATTTTGCTGGGGGGTATGAAGAAGGCACAACATTGCTGAGGCTTTTCTCGAAGCACTCGCTCTGACGTTGCCATCATAACTGGATGACCAAGTATACCAGAAACAAAAATTTTGCGTCCAGGACTGTGTTGGTAACGATCTGCCAGAGTTCCGCCACAGAACAGGAGACGGCCCCCACAACTCATCGCAGTTGTTGTGATGTGGAGGGAGAGTTGGTTACCGTGACAAGTCTGGTGTATGCAGTCACCTAGATCGTGGCCAAGTCAACTATCTGCCTAGGATTCTAAAATCAGTCAGGACCAGAGGTAAATTTCTGGCGGGGTTGTGTAGCAGCACCATGCCCAACCTTTGGTGTAGCTCTTTTCGAATGTGTAGGCCTACTCATGTTATGATTTAGTTAATAACTGATTAAATCCAGAGGGGAAAACGGGACTTTTTCCAGGAAATTAAACCTGTACAACATGCCACGTGTTTCCTCAGTGTGTGAACTGCCGTTATCACCATTGTACGACATGAATAAGAACGATCTTGAATACGTAAAGCAGAGAGTCCTATTACCCCCAGGTGTGGTGGCTGACGACACATAGGGAAGTTACACTGAAAGGAGGGGCAGGGCAGAAATCGGGAAAGAAGTAGTCCAGGGTGATTTTGGGTCATCCGTGTATTTCTACTTCTTTCTCAGGGCTTGCGGTGAGCCTGCCTGTCTTCAGACCATATTTTCGACCTTCACACAGATATTGATGATGGTAAATGGAGAGGAATGAAAAGACCTGGTATCCAAACAGAAATATATAGGATTTTAAAAATTGAAGTTGTTAACAACAACAACAAAAAAGAAAATTTGGAACAGGTGTGCATGTAGCAACATATTTCGAACACTCTTGGCTGGTTAATAGCCAGCAACAGAAGCTCAGCCATTATTCCAGTGTGTCAATGTAGGACATGTCCGCTACTTTCGATCCGGACGCATATCAGAAAAAAAATCATCTCAAGCAGTGAAACACTCATCATCGCACAGCTGAGGTATATTAGCCAGAAGAGGAAAACAAGATGTAGAAAAGATGACCCTAAATGTACACGGCAGTAATTATAGACTATTTCGACATCCAATGGCGTGAGGATGATATGTACACTGAAAAAAAGTAAAAGTGTGTCCGACTTTGGGCATAGGCTTCACAGCCTGTTCCTACATACTATACACCTCTACATGTCACCACTTAGATGCTAACATCCACCGTCCATATTGAATACATGCTAGGGCTGTCTCATACGGGACTGGTGTATTGGTTTTAGCGTGGGTATTTTTATGACATGTCGACGGGTCTCCTGGTAGATCAGTAAAGCCTGCTATTATGACATTCAAATCCTTAAACTGTTCCCTGCCCCAGTGGGGATTTGAACCTGGGTCCGGTAGGATATATATCTATCTATATATATATATATATATATATATGTGTGTGTGTGTGTGTGTGTGTGTGTGTGTGTGTGTGTAGAGAGAGAGAGAGAGAGAGAGAGAGAGAGAGAGAATCTTAATCCCTTGTGCAGAAGAGAGACATTTTTACGTGGTGCCATTGACATTACAAGCCGGCTAGACTTCCTCGTTATACAGTCGCCTTTCAGCTACTTCACTATCCCCCGAACGAAGGGTGTGGGACTAAAAGGGAAGGGCAGCTTCAGTCTGCAGTCCACCGGGTTCACGTCCCAAATGAGCTTGAGTCAACAGTAACAACAACAACATACACAACAGCAATTTGATGACGTATTTTTTACTGTAACGTAGCCAACACCAGATTATTTAATTCAGTTTATGGAAAGGAACTCTGTCGATGATGAGGCTGATGCAGACTGTATCCAACCGTCCTAGTGGGAAAAATATTTTAAACCAAAAATATCGTCTCGAGGCAGCAAGAATGAAATTAGTAATACGTCTCAGGATTTAAGAGGTTATTTTTGTGGAAAAAATGCCTGAGTAAGTCGCAGGAAAATTCTCTTAAGGTTTCAGTTTTGCCATTACCGGATACTGTTATGGCACGAGGCAATAAAGAGCAGCATAGCTATTTCGGGTTCGGTAGGAGTAACAAGAACTACATTCTGCCTTGGCTGGGGACAGCTGGCTTTTATGACTATACACAGGATTTGCAGAGCAACTTCGGCCTGGTTATATTACAGTCGGGCCGTATTCTTAATGGTTTTGGACATTTCCTCAAGGTTCTTTCTTAGCTGTTTAATCTGCAAATTAAACAAATTAAACAACAAAATCTAAAAAAGAGAAAAAAAAAACTATATATCGTTAATAAATCAAATAATATATCTAGGTATCTACAAGGTATCTTGTGCGGGAAATCTAAAGCAAGACCTAACTACATTTATTACTATATCCATATCTGTAGGTATTTTTATTTATTGATTGACTGATTGATTTATGTGAACAAGTGAATGATATTGTAGTATGGAAAATGGAATGCAAAATAATGATGTTACAAAGCCTCCACAACCATCTGGAATATGACCCATATTATGACGTAAAATGCACCGTCCCGTAGGTCATTTAAAATATAAATAAATGAAAGACAAACATTCGGACGCCAAATGCTAATCGTTAGCCAGAATATGCTGTTGACCAAGTCCAAGATTTTGGTCATATCTTGATACCCTTAAAGTTTCATGTTGATAGCTCAAGCCGTTCACAAGGTATTGTAGGAACGCACACACACACACAAACACACACACACACACACACACACACACACACACACACACACACACACACACACACAGAGGCGGGGAGAAACATTCTCGTTCTGTCTTGTAATGGCGATAATAAATCAATAAAGAACATCTCGCTTCGCTGGGTCACACTCTGGGCAAGCTGTTTCTCACTGTCACTTATATGATGCCTGACAGTGAAAAATGGCTTGTCCAGAATGTGTCCCAATGATAATGGGTGATCCTTTTCCAGCTTTTACCCCAGCCTACACGATCGGAAACTTTGCATCAGAGATGTCCGAAACCAGTTTCAGTATGAACAGGCCCTGACTTATAACAAACAGGGATCCACTGTAATGCAGAACCGTCTGCCAGCTTTTGTTTCCTTTTAGGTCCTATATACTCTTGCTTGGTATGTAAAGGGAAACATATCTATTTCGCCTCATCGTCACCGAATCCTTTACTGGTTCTTTAGGAGAGAAAGAAGTGGGCACTAAGTTAATTTAAACATTCAATGCAAGAGTGGCTAATAGCTCGTGCTTGGGTATCATTATGGGAGGAATAACCCCTAATCACATGTCAGATGTAAACTTTTATGGGTCAAGTGTGGCTGGATCGCCTTAACCCACAAAACCACCAGGCGTCCATTTGGTTAAATGGTTACTACACAGTATAGAAAATGGTTTCTTGGAAAACAAGAAACTGCTTGCCTAGTCACTCGATATAGAGTCACCTGAAGATGGCACATAACTTGGGTGGATGGTAAGCTACCCCATCTAATAATTAAATAAATAAATAAAAGACTAGCATTCGGGAGCCGAATGCTACTCGCCGCCACAATTTGCTGTAAACTAAGTTCAAGATTTTGGCCATATCTTGATACTCTGAAGGTTTCATGTTGATAGCTCAAACCATTCATGAGACCTAATGGTGCTAAATGTGGTCGATAAAAACTAGTTGACTTTTGGCAACCATTTTGGTGGCCTTGACCTTGACCCCAAGTGCCCATTTTTGAACTCGTCCAAGATTTTGGCCATATCTTGAACCCCTGAAGGTTTCATGTTGATAGCTCAAGCCGTTCATGAGATATAATGGTGCTAAAGGCGGATGATAAAAAGTAGTTGACCTTCGGCAGCAATTTTCGTGACCTAGATCTTGACCCTGAGTGCCCATTTTCGAACTTGCCCAAGATTTTGGCCATATCTTGATCCCCTGAAGGTTTCATGTTGATAGCTCAAGCCATTCATGAGATACAATAGAAACACACACACACACACACACACACACACACACATACATAGAGGCGGGCAAAAACTTTATCATTCCACTTTGCCAAAAGGCGGGCAATAATAAATCTTACACAGCCAAAGGAGGAGGATAATTGTGGGACTTGCACTGGAGCACATTGTCACGAGCTGGCGCGATGCTCTATCTACATAAACTCGTAACTTTGAACTTTGGTGGGAAACCGTGAATTCTAGTGAATTCCCATAAGTATCACTCAGTC
The DNA here is from genome assembly GCF_032717465.1 of Coenobita brevimanus. NCBI lineage: Eukaryota > Metazoa > Arthropoda > Malacostraca > Decapoda > Coenobitidae > Coenobita > Coenobita brevimanus. Next base: position 13,189,735 of record NC_136987.1, on the reverse strand, counting down.
AACCGCCACATATTCACCTGATCAGGTGTGTTTTCAGAACATTTTTCACTGCTTCATAAGTGATCGTCCTTGTGTGCGACATTAGCGCTTTCGGTGAGTGATTTATTATGGCCGTGTTTCACTCACTCTCTTTCCGTTAACTGTTACCAGTTAGCAGCTGGCCTCAGCCCTCGCCTCGCTTGTTTGAATTCAGTTAGGATTGAAGCGCTGTGAGACCAGGTCGTTCTTCAGCAGGTTCCTGAAGTCTCCACTCAGTGTGATCCGGCGTAGAGGTTCAGCGTGTGTGGCAGCATCCTTCCTCAGCAACGACGCCCAGATCATCCTGCCTAGCCCCTTTTCTGACCAGTATTTTTTTTTTCGTTTTTCCTAGGCTTAAGAGTTTAGCTTTTGAGTGAGCGAGTGAGTGTGTTCTCCTTATTTTGAATTCATTTTGAAACATATAATGTAAATTTAACTCATTGTAATCAATAAATGAACACTTCTGTTTCTTGAGCTTAATGTAATGTAAACTCGTGTTTTATTTCTCCACATTAAGCTTATTTCACTTATAGCTCCTAGTTTGCATAAACGCTTTGCATTATTCATAACTGGTACTTAGGCCAGTCCTTTTGTATTAAGTTTAAAATCCGTTGTGCAACCAGGAGTTAATGCACCGGCAAGAACCTGTTTATCATTAATAGCATTAGATATTGATTGTCAGGGGTGGAGTCACTTTCTCCAGAGGCTAACAGTACCAATAAACAGCATGTGTGAGTAATTAGTCTCTGCTGTGTACTGTTGAGAAAGTTTATAAATTCTCGTCCTTAGAGAATCGGCGAAGTAAGCCGTCATAAAGTAATCATTGGTTGATTTTCACGTCAGTTCTTTGTCCCTGTTCTCAACCAACACATTTAAAGTATTATTGAATATTATTCTTTAATATAAGATTTACAAAAAAAACATGACATCTGGCGACCTCATTCCAGGATATTAACTCCTAGCTCTAAAGTTATTCACGAGACAATATTCACTCACTCATACTTAGGTATTTATCATTAAAGTCTATAGGCACTATCTTACTGGTGATTATTGATTCAGTTCTATTAATTTTACATAATAGTTTTCATAGTCAGTTGTTTGTTTAATTTTTTCTTTATCAGTTTAACTATATAAAACTGGTCACCACTAACCTACGCCTATATTCTTTATTCTTGATTATTGGCATCTTTCTCTGCAAAATAGCAGTCAGTGCTTAGTCTCTAGTTCACTTAGATTGACTTAGCATCATGTCTACCAGCGTCTATGTACAGGAAACTAAAGATATGGGGCTTACAGACCCCAAAGAAGTAAAGGATTACATCCTCTCTCGGATTAATTACGAGCAGCAACGTGAGAATGATGCTCGCGAAGAGCGTCAAATTCAGTGTGAGGAACGCGAGAGAGAACGCGAACACGAGCGAAAACAACGCGAACTTGAGTTAGAACATAAGCGAGAACAGCGTGAGGAACAAGAGAGAGAACGAGAACATGAACGTGCTGAGTGAGAAGCACGCGAAAAACATGAACTTGAAATGTTGAAGCTCAAGCGAGATTCCTTGGCTTCAGACACATCTGGTGCAGCTGGCCCAAGCTCCATGAGTGCTATCCCTGCACATATTATGGCAACCCCACACATCAGGCTTCCTTCATACAAGGAAGGCGAGCGAATCGAGCCATACATAGCTCGTTTTGAAGACATGGCTCAACTTTACCAGCTGGATGAGGCAGCTAAGCGGCTTCAGTTTCTTAGCTTGTTTGAGGGCCCTGCCCTCGATATTCTCCACAGAATTAGTGGAGACAGCCTCACGTATGAGATGATGAAGGCCGCACTCGTCAAAGCATACGGTCTCACAGTTGATGACGCCAAGAGTCAGTTCATGAGGGTGTGTTTACAGGAAAAAGAGACTGCCGTTCAGTTTCTTGACCGAGTTACTGCTTTCTTAGATGAGTGGATGGAGAAAGATGAAACTCCTTCCATGTGTGAGGGGATAATTGACCTTATGCTGCGCACGCAGCTAGAAAAGTCGTGGCGTGCCGAACTTATGGCTCAGCTTAAGATCTGCCAGGTAAGGGATGCTAGCCAAATGGTGGAGAAGGCTGATGCATTCTTGACTGCATACGGGTATCAAACTCGCAAGCAGCATACCTGGAACATACCTGGAACAGGAAAGCTGATAAATCTGGGAAACCGTCTCAGACTGAACCCCAGCAACAAGGCCGTTCTCAGAATAATGACCAAGGTCCAAAACCGCAGAGGAAGGACCAGGGGCAAAACACTCAGAAACCTGAGTGGAAGTGGTACGACAAGGAGAACCCTAAACAGCAGCAGTACCGGTATTTCAAGCAGCAGCAGGGCAAGGACAAACCATGTAACCCTCAATCAGGACAATCGACTTTAGTGTATCAGAGGCAGGATGCAAATGCATCCCTCATGCCACAACAAGCATACAGTGGTGCCAACTTCACCAGTACAGGTACTTCACAGTTCACTAGTTCTCCAGCGACAGTGAACCCTCCTCCACAGGTGGTCAATGCTCCAGCTCCTCATATGGTGAACACAACCCTTCAGGTATCAAGTTCTCAGGGCGTCACATTGGCTGCATCGTTTATTCTGCAGTCTCACCATTGACTGGCTGCTACCTCCTCAGACCCTTCCACCAGTAACACTGCCTTTCTTGTTCAGCCAGGGTTTGTGGGAGGTGTTTCTGTAAATGTCCTGAGAGATAATGGTTCCTCAGGTGGCTCTGTCAAGCAAAGTTTAGTTCGGCCCAACGAGTACACGGGTAAGCAGATCCAAGTTAGACTTACTGATGGATCAGTGAGATTGTTCCCTGAGGCACGTATCCAAGTGGCATCTCTTTTCTACACTGGCTTGACAGCTGCTGTTGTCATGACAGAACCCTTGTTTGACCTCATTATCGGCAACATACCGGGCATCAAAAACAGTTGCGTTGTAGATGTTGCTACTCAGACTTCGGCTGTTTTTGCAGTAACACGAGCCATGGCCAAGGCTCCGAATCGTGTCACCCTGTTGACCGTCGCAACGCCACAAGATTTGATTCGTAGTCAAAATGTTGTCCAAGAACAACAGTCTGAACCGACACTTGCCTCAGTGCGTAAGATGCTGGAGGGTAAAGTGATTAAGTATTCACGGGGAGGTCAAGCCAGGTTCCTTCACAAGCGAGGACGGCTATACCATGAGTCACAAACACCCAGGGCGAGGTTCAACTGCAGTTCGTCATTCCCGCGAAGTATCGCCAGGCAGTGTTCGAATTAGGTCATTGTTCAGTGATGGGAGGTCACATGGGCCAAAAGAAAACCTCTGACGCATCCATGCTGACTTTTTCTGACCAGGAATGGGACAGGAAATAAAAAGGCTTGTGCGTTCCTGTGATATGTGTCAGCGTACCACTGATCGGGGATGTGTCCGTCCTGCGCCATTGAAACCAATGCCTGTAATCTCTGAACCGTTCGAGAGAGTAGCAGTTGACATTGTTGGGCCAATCTCCACTAGGCAAGTGATGGATCAAGGTATATCCTCACTATTGTTGATTTCAGCACATGGTGGCCTGAATCCGTGGTCCTTAAGAATATAGGGGCCGTCACTGTTGCTGAGGCATTGATTGAAGTGTTCTGTTGTGTAGGTATCCCCAAAGAGGTCTTAAGCGACCGGGGTTCGCAGTTCACCTCTGCAATGATGAACGAAGCATTCAGGTTGTTGTCCATCCGAGGCCTGAGAACTACACCTTATCATCTCATGTGTAACAGGCTGTGTGAGAGGTTCAATGGGACTCTCAAGAAGATGTTAAAATGCATGGCCGCTGAACAGCCAAAGGAATGGTCGTGGTTCATTGCTCCTCTTCTGTTTGCTTATCGAGAAGCCCCACAGCATTCCTTGAAGTTCTCACCCTTTGAACTGGTGTATGGAAGGTCGGTCCATGGACCACTTCAAGACCTTCGCGAGTTATGGGACGATGAAGAACCCGGCCCTGAAGTCAGAACCACCTACACCTATGTCCTTGATCTAGATGACCGCCTCCAGTCGATGTGCAAGTTAGCTAAGCAAGAATTGATCAAGGCACGTGAAGTTCAGAAAGTCTGTTATGATAAGAAGGCAAAACTTCGGAAGTTTAGTCCAGGCAATAAGTGCTTGGTGTTGCTCCCCACTGCCCAGAACAAGTTGTTGGCACAGTGGAAGGGTCCATTTGATGTAGTAGAGCACATTTCAGACCTCAGCTACATAATTCAGATGGGGAATCTTTGCAAAAGGTTCCACGTTAACATGCTGAACCCTTATCATGAGTCAAACCCTGAGGAGACTGGCCTACGAGTAGCTGATGATAGTGACCAGCCATTGGGAGAAACCGGGGCAGCCGCAGTAATCCCAGCTGATGACCATGATGACGTGCCCTTAACCGCTCAGTCCCATCAGGAGGAGACTGTCGGAGATGTTTTACTTAACAACAACTTACAATTGGGTGATCAGAATGCCATAAGGTCACTGCTCTGTCGGTATGCTGATGTCTTCTCTGACCAACCTAGACTTGCAAAGGTTGATTGTCACAAAATTGAGTTGACCAGTGATACTCCCGTGAAGGTTAAGCCATATCCGATTCCCATGCGACTACTGAATGCAGTAGACAACGAAATTGCTGACATGGAGATTGCAGGTATTACTGGAAAGTCCTCATCTCCTTATTGCAGTCCAATGGTAGTAGTTCGCAAAAAAGATGGTGGAGTCAGGATTTGTGGCGACTATAGGAGGCTCAGAGTAATCACCAAAGTGGATGCTGAGCCAATGGGTGACAACATTGCCATCTTCTCCAAGCTGGCACGGTCATGATATTTCATGAAGCTCAATTTGGCGAAGGGATTCTTCCAGATTCCCGTTCACCCCGAGAGCCGTCAGTTCACTGCCTTTGCTACTCCTAGGGGGTTGTATCAGTATAAAGTCCTCCCATTTGGACTTACCAATTCCCCAGCAGTATTCAGTCATGCCATGAGACAAGTGCTTCATGGTATCGTAGGAGTAAAGATGTTCGTTGACGATGTCCTCGTTCATTCTGCCATGTTGGAGGAGCACCTCAGACTCTTGGAAATTGTCTTCAGTAGACTTCAGGGTTTCAGTATGACTGTAAAGCCTAGCAAGTGTAAAATTGCTCACAGTGAGGTGGAGTTCCTCGGACATATTGTTGGCAACAATCACTGCAGGTGTCAGGGTGACAAGATTAGGAAAGTTAGAGAAGCCCTGAGACCCGTGACCAAGAAACAGGTTAGGGTATTCCTTGGCATGGTGGGGTATTATAGGAGTTTTATCCCCAACTTTGCTATTATTGCCCAACTGTTGTACGAGGTGCTTCAAAAACATGTTCCAAACACCATTGAATGGGGAGAAGCGCAAGAGAGATCTTTTGCCACCCTTAAGAATATGCTGTGTAAGGAGCCTATCTTGCAGTTGCCTGATTCCAACAAACCTTTCATACTGCACACTGATGCTTCACAAGATGGAGTAGGTGCCGTATTAATGCAGGAATCAGAAGGTGGAATTTTCCCAGTGGCATACAACAGCCGTAAGCTAAAACCCGCTGAGAGGAATTACAGTACTGTTGAGAAGGAACTCTTAGCCGTGGTTGATGGTGTTAAGAAATATTATTATTATTTATATGGGGCACATTCACTCTGGAAACTGATCATATGCCACTCACTAGTCTCAGCACGACCAAGATGGCTAATGCAAGATTGACACGCTGGACACTGTATTTGCAGCAGTTTAACCTTGTTGTGAGATACATCAAGGGAAGTGACAATATAGGTGCAGACCTGATGTCTCGCCTGCTAACTGATAACTAACACGGGTCCCATTAGTGAATTGCAGCAATTGATGTCCTGCACAAACGCCCAGTCTTTTCGCTAAATAGGTATAGGGTTTAACCAGTAAACTGGGTCCCTGGCGAATTGCAGCATTTGATGTCCTGCACAGACGCCCAGTCTTTTCACTCTTGACCACGTTCCCTGGTTAATTTAGCGAATTGCAGCATTTGATGTCCTGCACAAACGCCCAGTCTTTTCGCTAATTAAGTTTAGGATTTAACCAGTAAACTAGGTCAGTGTTTGATGTCCCACAGAGACACCTTGTCTACGTTTCCTGGTTAATAATGCAAATAGTGTACATTTTGTAACATAAGTACTGATTGCTAGGCAGAGAGAGAAAAATGACACTTTTGATGCTCCACCTTGATTGCTTTCGCAGGTGCAGCTGGCGGGTGCAGCAATGCTGTGCAGAACAGCTGATTGTCCCTAACGCATGCTGCCGCCTCTTCTCTTCTGCCTCGTTGTCATCATTTACTATTGACTTGCATTATGTGATTTTACACGTAGGTACAGTTACACCACAACTGTCACATCTTCACCATGTATTACATACATCACGCTACATAACAAATAGTTGTTAATGTTAATGTATCGAACTTTTCGCTCAGTTTGACCTGAGTACAGGATTTTTCACCGTCGTCATGGGAGTTTTTTCCTCAAGCTTGCTTCTATTAACGTAAATACGAGGATTTTTCACTCACTGGCGACTGTGACATTCTCCTGTAGCAGGATAGCACACACACACACACCACAGTGTGAATCTTGTGTAACTGAGTTAGGATTTATATGTATGTAAATTGAAAAAAAAAATTTCCTGAGGAAAAAAAATTGATTTTGACGGGGTGTAATGTCACAAACTGGCGCAATTCTCTATCTAAATAAACTCGTGACATTGGATATTGGTGGGAAACCGCGAATTCTAGTGAATTCCCATAAGTATCACTCAGTCAACCGCCACGTATTCACTCGATCGGGAGTGTTTTCAAAACATTTTTCACTGTTTCATAAGTGATCGTCCTTGTGTGCGACATTAGCGCTTTCGCTGAGTGATTTATTATGGGCCTGTTTTGCTCACTCTCTTTCCGTTAGCTGTTACCAGTTAGAGGCTGGCCTCAGCCCTTGCCTCGCTTGTTTGAATTCAGTTAGGATTGAAGCGCCATGAGACCAGGTCGTTCTTCAGCAGGTTCCTGAAGTCTCCACTCAGTGTGATCCAGTGTAGAGGTTCAGCGTGTGTGGCAGCGTCCTTCCTCAGCAACGACGCCCAGTTCATCCCGCCTAGCCCCTTTTCTGACCAGTATTTTTCTTTCGTTTTTCCTAGGCTTAAGAGTTTAGCTTTTGAGTGAGCGAATGAGTGTGTTCTTATTTTGAATTCATTTTGAAACATGTAACGTAAATTTAACTCATTGTAATCAATAAATTAACACTTCTTTTTCTCGAGCTTAATGTAATGTAAACTCGTGTTTTATTTCTCCACATTAAGCTTATTTCACTTATAGCTCCTAGTTTGCATAAACGCTTTGCATTATTCATAACTGGTACTTAGGCCAGTCCTTTTGTATTAAGCTTAAATTCCGTTGTGCAACCAGGAGTTAATGCACTGGCAAGAACCTGTTTATCATTAATAGCATTAGATATTGATCGTCAGGGGTGGAGTCACTTTCTCCAGAGGCTAACAGTACCAATAAACAGCACGTGTGAGTAATTAGTCTCTGCTGTGTATTGTTGAGAAAGTTTATAAATTCTCGTCCTTAGAGAATCGGTGAAGTAAGTCGGCATAAAGTAATCATTGCTTGATTTTCACAAGTCAGTTCTTTGTCCCTGTTCCCAACCAACACATTTAAAGTATTATTGAATATTATTCTTTAATATAAAATTCACAAAAACCCCATGACACACATGATAACGCTTGGACGTATTCATGTTGGCATGGCAGTGAAGCGACTCATCATTAGCGAGTTACTTTGCATATTGTACCTTAATATTCTCTTGTATGTTATTACTGACCAACACAGATAATTTCATTCCCATTAGAAGATAATTTTGTGTAGGTATGGTAAGAGATAAGACTTCATTAACCCCTTCACTGCAAGAGATTTCCATTGAACTCTATGGAATCATCTCGTGGGGGTGAATGACAAAATAACAATGACATCCCCAGGCTGAATGCTTTAACTGCTTCAGCCCATACTCACAAGAGTTTCATGGCCCTGTCGAGCACTCAGCACTTGTCCATTTTAGAGTCATCTCTGAACCATGCTTCACTTTAGAATAAGTGTTTTGTGGCCTGATAGGGCTGCAAAGCAAAGCACTTGTCCAAATGTTAACCGTTTCAAAATGGGTACCACCACCATCACCACCACATCCATCATCATTACAGCTACCATCACCACCACTACAGCTACTACCACCACCACCTCAGCCACCACCACCACCATCATCATCACAGCTTCCACCACAACCACCACCACCACCACAGCTACCACTGCAACCATCATCATCAGCTATCACCACCATCACTACTGTTGCTACCACTACAACCACCATCATCATTATACACATCTACCACAACCATTGCCACAGTCACAACCACCTTTACCACAACCACCATAGCTACCACCAACTCCACAAGCACCACATCTACCACCACCACCACAACCATTATCACCACAGCTAGCACCACCACCACCACCACAAACAACAACAAAATATATAACAACAAGAACAACAGCAACCCAAGTACCACCACCACCACCATCATCATCACAGCTAGCACATCACCACAACCACCACCACCACCACCACCATCATCACAGCTACCACCATTTTCCCCTGAAAAAATCGTTTATTCGTAGCATCAATGATATAATAGATATCAGAGTGTAGATGTACAACTCCTACTCCCCTCCCCCCCTGTGTGTGTGTGTGTGTGTGTGTGTGTGTGTGTGTGTGTGTGTGTGTGTGTGTGTGTGTGTGTGTGTGTGTGTGTGTGTGTGTGTGTGCAGTGATGTATGAAACTCCACGGAAATGCCCCGCCACCTTTTTCACATACAAGTATTGTAACACCACTGGGGATTAAAACACCCCTTCAGAAGATATCTATTGCCATCAAATTGAAAATGGCCCATACGGGATCTAATGCCAACCATCCTCCCAAATATCCAGTAACACACACACACACACACACACACACTCTCTCTCTCTCTCTCTCTCTCTCTCTCTCTCTCTCTCTCTCTCTCTCTCTCTCTCTCTCTCTCTCTCTCAGGATTATAGTATATTAGATACTTAGAATCAAACCGTCTGGTACTAGCAAGAAGGAATTAATGACAGCAAGGCAGTGAAGAGTTAAAGGAGTAATCTTCTAATCCCGTCTCGAGGGGGGGAGCGGTAGGAAGTCAGCAGGAAGGAAAAAGTAGCGGTCGTAGTGAGGATGTCATTACAGAAACTTTAGTAAAACTGTCTGGTATTGTCGGCATTATTATTTGTTAAATTATTTGGTTGTTTCATATTGACGCTTTGAATCAGGCGACGTTTTTTATGTATAAATTCTTCCTACATCCAGATAATTCTGTTCAGCCTATGAAACCTCTCTTACACTGAAAGGATAAATGAAGGTTTTACTTAACTCGTTCGAAAAGTCTCTCCTAGGCTGAGTTAAACTGCCTGATGGTAGCAAGAAAATGGGATACGAGAAATCCTCTGACGGAAGGGGTTCAGTGCCGATTCTGTCTGACTACAGTCTCTATCAACTGGCAAGACCGACCTCCTGTGCAGCATAGCGAACTCAGTTAAGAGAACGTCCAGTTCACATGAAAAAAATAATACTTATTCTGAACTGATTGATCTGAACCAGTTCTTTCTTGAAAATATTTATGTTTTCTTTATTCTTCCTCTCAGACAATGTTATTCAGCTTCTAGGTACATTTGAACTACGAAAGGATAAATATTGCATTCATTCATTTTCATTTCAAGCATTTTCTCATTAAGGGACATCACATTCTCTGGTTGCACCAACACTGAAGCACAAATGATGTTCTTGGGTTGAAAGTGTTCACCCCTTTAGGCAGATTTTTTTTCCTATTTTCTTTTAGTTACCTACTTTTTTTCTTTTTAAGTAAACTATCAGTACTGAAAGTGTTAACGAAATTTGTTTTTGACCCTTTCTGATAAGAAGTCTCACTTAAACTGATAAATTTCTGCAGGGGGTAGGAAAACCGAATGAAAAACAAGAAGGAGCTATACGAGTAAGAGACAGTTATACCCTCGCATTACAATTAATCTAAGGACTTTGCCCTATGAACTTCGACCAAATGCTCTCAAAATCGATCATCAGCCCTTCTATTCACTAACACTGATCTATATCAGATAAAAACTATTTGAGTTGACCTTTGCCATGTGTAGTCGACATTTTTTTTCCCCCTTTGTGACTTTCATCTTTGACTCACTGTTCTTATGGTCCTGTCCCTTCATTCTTGCCCTACCTGAACCGTTTTACAAAGACTTGTCCAAATCGAATAAAACCGTTGACGTTGACCTTGTCACGTGACCTTCCTCTTTGACCTAATCGAAAAAAAACAAAAGGCCATCCTCTTCTCTGACTCTCAACCCTTTCATCGAGTTTGATCCAAATAAAGTAAAGAATTGTTCTGATTATTTTGCTAGAACACACACACACACACACACACACACACACACACACACACACACACACACACACACACACACACACACACACACACACAAGGGTCGAACTTGACCTTAACCTGTGCCTTTGGCCTTTGGATGATTGCTGTCAAAATCAAATCCCTTCGATGTTGCCTGACCATCAACACTTCCACCAAATTTAATCTAGATTCGATAAAAAGTGCATAGTTTGACCTATTGTTTTAAAAAATAATAGGTTAACCCTTTGGATGACCCTAATCACATCCACCAAGCTTAGTTGGAGCTGGATAAAACCTGCTTGAGTTATTTTGTTCGCACACCCACACACACACACACACACACACACACACACACACACACACACACACACACACACACACACACACACACACACAGTCAACCAAAGCACTATAACCGCCTCGCTTTGCGAGCGCAGGTGCAATAATGTCCTTGGGCTGAAGAGGTTCATCCTGGAGACTGGTAAATGTCACAGGAGTGAGCAGCAACAACCAGAGTATTATATTCCGTACGACTTGGATTCTCGGCCGCTATAATGATAGGCACATTTTCTTTCCCTTTCACTCTGAACTCCAACTAATGTTTATCGTGATCTAGGGATAGACTGGGACGGCTCTCATAGGCAGAACAACTCGAGCATTCTCTTCTATATAACGTCACGTGACTTTATTCATCTGCGAGTGAATCCTATGAGTTTTAGAGAGTTAATTACTCGTACGGCGTATGCATACAGAATCTCAGCCTTTCCCTTACCACGTAAAAAGACAAAAGTCACGTCGAGGTTTTGTCCGAAGATTAAGTGTAACACGTGAAACATTACGAGAGTCTGACTTCCTCAAGCTTCATATCTGCTGTTGATGGGCTGACGGTATGAATGAACTCAGGAAATTCCTGAGCTTTAATCCATTACCTGCGTCCGACAGACGAAATGTGAACCATATTCGGTGAAGCGATGATTGCCTGGCAGTTACAAATTACATCTTAACACTAAACATCATATAAGGAGAGGGCAAACAACATACATCTAGCAACTAGGAAGATGCAAGAGGGCATAATATATCTTTATTTAGGGGGAGCTAATCCGACCAGAGAGTGCAAACATTCGGTGTAGGCAGAACCACAGAAAGGTGAAATCAAACAATTTCTGGAGGAAGGCAGAACACAAAGCGATCATCTTTCAGGTCGCCCTCTTGTTACAACCCAATATAGGACCAGGAAATAATCACAGCGATGGAGGGCAGCACTTGCAAGCAGTATTTATGGCGTAAGAAACGAACGGTACCGAGAATGAAACACACGAGTAGTTGTGCGTAGACTTCGATAATGTGTTCGAACTCCAGTCTGCGGGATTCCTTTCACCATTCATCGCAAAACTCCAGCCTGTGAGCTACATTTCACCACTCATTGCCAGACTTTCTGTTGTCATTATTCAGTGGCTCTGTCTTCACATGTAGAACAGTTTGGACAGTTTTGTTTGATGACACTGACATAATGACAGTCACAGCTTATAATTACCAACTAAAGATAACTAGAAATTAAGTCAATATTGAAGTATAGCTGATTTCCGGCCATGTCTTTAGCTAATTGAACTGCAGCGTTGCCGACATGGCACTAAAAAAGACGACAGATGAACAACGGTTCAAAGATAAATACATATCAAGGAATAAGTAGCAGTCAGAAAAAAAAAAATCTATCTACCTACTGCCAGGCACCTTAGTCCCGTGACAAAGCGCCTCCATGTCGCCCCGTCCTCCGCCCTTTCATTGCCCTCCCCCCAGCCAACATTCCCCTCATATATCTCTCCACTCCATGCCTCCATCTCGTCCTCGGTCACCCCCTTCCTCTCACCCATCCACCTCACTCGCATACACTCTCCTCGTTAGTCTCTCGCTCTCCATCCTCTCCACATGGCCAAACCACCTTGTTGTATTTCTCCTAATACTTTCTATCACATCCACGTCCACACCACAATGCTCCTTCACTTCCTCATTTGCCAGTCTGCCTCTCCATGCTCCTCTCAGACTACTCATTTCCACTGCACTCGCTTTTGACTTGTATCCTTCTAACAAGACCCAGAAGCTCCATTCGTTATGGTTGGTATCACAGAACCATCATGCAGCGACTTTTTTACTTCTATGTTCTTTACTTTTGCTTATTACTGCTTCCCAAGAATCAGCAACCTTTCTTCCCTGTTCTTCCCTTTCAAGCACTTCATCCTCCAAACTTCCATCTTTACTCATCACACTACCCAAGTACCTACAGTAAATGCACTCACATTTTCCATTTCTTCATCCAACCTCACTGTACGGTTCCGATCAGACGAAATGGGAACGCAATTTCAGCCCTGGTACACATACTGTGGGTCGCTTCTAGCTGACGGGTTAGTATTCGTGAGAGGGGCAGAGAATACAGGGAAAGGTAGGGGTTGTGCCCTGCTAGGCTTGATTTCCTGTATTTCTTTAATATAATATTTTTTTCCAATGCTTTTGGATTTCAGTGACGAGTGTGACTGAGACAAACGGCGTAGACAATGTTTCGCTGTCTTTATACCTTTATATTGTGTAAATAAATGTTAATCATTTCCACCAAAAGACTTTTATATACCGCGTTTATACAACAACGCATTTACTGCCTTGTTCTTTGCACAGTTGACTATGAGTGACGGGTACCATGAGTGATGAGTCTTTCCCTTTTATTAACATAAAAGTATATATGTGCTTTCATATCTCCTGGGGTGAGTTATATTGAATAATATTGTCCTCAATCAGTATATATATTAAGATATTTTTAACATACTGAAATTTATGGAAAATGCCAGTTGTCGCAAGTACAATAACATAACCATTGGAGTGCCCAATCACGAAGTGGTGACAGTCAAAAACACATCGTTGGTTGTTTCAACATAGCCCAGACATGTTTTTAAACAATTATAATGATATATGATCAATTATTTGCTCTCTGTAAATGACAAATGAGAGGAAAACACAGATCTCATGACACTCAGCTGATCTGTTACATGCAAACATACCCACTCAAATGCACAAACAGTCACACAGCCATACTCACACGCACAGTGACGCACGTGAAGTAAATTGATAGCTGCAACCTAAAATGCACATTACTGTATCTTATTTCTTGGTGGATGTATTTGTTGTTGTTGTAGATTTACCTCACGTAGGAGGAGTGGACCTGTGGGCCCGCCAGAGGTAAAGCTGGCGTGAAGAGGAGGACTAGCATGAGCTAGTTGGCTTGAAGTTCTTGAAGATGAAGGTCCAGAGGAAGGCAGCAAGGGCAGAAGGCAGGATGGTGAAGAGCAAGGCCGGCAAGCAGGTGGTCGATGGTCGACGAGGGCAGAGATGGAAAGCAGGGTGGAAGTCACAGCTCTGATGGAGAAGCGCCGACGACGAGCTGCAGGTGGAACCGCCTCGATGCTGCCCTCAACCCCGTTGCCCTGGATGGAAAAGGCTATGGAGGCTTGCCCAGCTCCCCAGCAGCAGGTAGAAGCCAAGTGGGGAAGGTCCAGTCACGGTCGTCAGGAGGGCACAATCCCGAACCAGGTGGGCGGAGGGAGGATCGTAGTGGCGGAGCCTCGACCAGGTGGGCGGACCAGGGCACTCAACCTCCAGGTAGAAGGGACATGCCCAATCCCCTTGGCTGGAGTGGCTGCTGCGGAGAGCAGGTCCCACCAGGAACAGTGGTGGAGGTGTTACCGCAGTGAAAGATGAAATGTGAGTGGGTGACTTGGTGGATTTCATCATGGTCTATTAAATTCAATGACTGGGCACATCAATGTGTACTGTATGTTAATTGATGAAAAACGCAGTTGAAAACTCATGTATTTTCAAATGTCAGTTCCTATTTTTTTTATGCATGAAAGAAGGAACCAAAGGCTAAGAGCCCACAAACTGTTCCTTCCAAGAAAAATACAAAAACAGTACAAAAGACAGCCAAATTCAAGATCCGTTCATTTCGAGATACCTGGACACACTGCGTTCGAAAGATTGGAGATCATAGGAAGTAGGATATACAGACAGAGGAAGACAGTTCCAGAGTTGACCTGTTGCACACATGAAAGACTGGAAGTAACGGTTAACTCTTGCATTAGAGAGTTGGACAGAAAAGGGATGAGCATTTGTCGCCAGATGGATGCTAAGCACCCATCGTACAGGTGGAGGGATGCAAGCAGACAGTTCAGAGGAGCAGTGACCATTGAAGTAGCAAGAGAAAAGAGATAATGATGCAACAGTGCAGTAAAGAGACAGAGGTTGAAGGGAGCCGGTAAGAGGAGGAGAGTTAATGAGACGAAAAGCCTTTGACTCCACGCTATTAAGAAAAACAGTATTTGGGGAGCCTCCCCACACATGAGAGTTGTACTCTACACAGTGGCGAGTAAAACACGTGTATAAAGTCAACAACTGTGCAGGGGTAAATAAGGTACGGAGTTGGCTTAGCACACCTAATCTCTTAGAGGATGATTTTACAAGAGATGTAATATGATCTTTCCAAAACAAGTCCCGAGAAAATGAAACCCCAAACATGTTCAAGGATGATGCAGGAATGAGCTGGATATTATTAAACATCACTGGGCACTCCTGAGGAAAATTGTGTTGCATTGATAGGTGTAAAAACCGAGTTTTTGATGCATTAAAAACAACAAGATTATTTTTACACCAGAGATACGAACCAAGTCAGACAGTAGGTGTGCCATGACCTCATCCCTTGATCGTTGAAGTAACTGCTGAGATGGACGTTGCGGGAACCTAATGGAAAGGTGAAGGGTGGAATCATCAGCTTATGATTGTGTAGGGTTAGATGTACAACTTAGGTCATTGATCAATAAAAGAGAGTTGGTGATCGGACAGAGCCCTGAGGAACACCACTGTTAATAGATCTAGGAGAAGAATTGTGGCCGTCTACAACAGCAGCTATAGAACGACCAGAAAGGAAGCTATAGATGAAGGCACAGACATAAGGATAGAAACCATAAGAGGGCAGTTTGGATATTAAAGATTTATGCCAGACTCAATCAAAAGCCTTTAAGATGTCAAGTGCAATGGTAAAGCTTTTGCCAAAACCCCAAGATGAGGATGACCAGGAGTCTGGAAGGTAGGTGAGAAGATCGCAAGTGGAGCTTCCCTGACAGAACCCATACTGATGATCAAAAAGAAGGTTGTGATAGGAAATATGCTTTAAAATTTTTCTGTTACGAATAAACTCAAAACCTTTGACACAGGGTGTTAAAGCAATTGGGTGATGGTTAGAGGGCTAGGAATGGTCACCCTTCTTTGGGACTGGCTGAATGAGAGCAAACTTCCAACAAGTAGGAAAGGTACAGTTCAAGCTGATAGACAAAGGCGAAAGGGTTTACCTAGGCAGGGTGTAAGAACAGAAGCACAGTTCTTGAGGACAGCAGGAGGGACCCCATCAGGCCCATATGCCTTGTTAGTATTGAGGTCAGTGAAGGCAGAAAATACATCAGCTGAAGAAATTTTAATATCAGCCATGAGGGAGTCAGATGGGGGAAGTGGTGGAGGATCAGCACTGGAACTGTCTAAGGTGGAATTGGAGAAAATCTATGAAGAGATCTGCTTTATCAGTAGATGAAATAGCTACAGAGCCATCAGAGTAGAAAAGAAGAGGGAAGGATGATGATCTAAAGTTGTCTGAAAGGTTTTTGGCAAGGTGCCAGAAGGAGCAGAAAGAATTCGAGTTAGAGAGTTGAGAGCATTTAATACAGATGGTATTTTTTTAGCAGAGCGAAGAAGAGACTTAGCACGACTGCGGGCAGAAACATAAAAAAGATGTGATTCAGGGGTGGTCGGCATTTGCATAGAAGAAGCCTTGATTAGTTGAAGGATTATTTTGTGTGTAATTAGATGTTTAGTTTGGATTAAGAATTATGGTTGTATACATTGTGTAGTTTTTGTCGGGATGACAAACGACTGTGGAGGGGGTAGTGTATGGAAGTGGGATTTGCTAGTTAGGTAGTGCTGGAATATTCCCAACGATTCCGGAATTTTTCCGCTCCTTGTCAGAGTTGCCAGTTAGCCTGCAATTTGTGAGTGGAGGTAATCTATAATGTTATGCATTAAATTTTTTGTTCATTTTCTCTATAATGTTTTATTTATGTAATTAGATTTCAGTTTGTATGCTAAACATTTAGAGTGTTGTGTAATGTAAGAAAACTCTGGCATGTTTTGGATGTCGCTAATTTGGTAACTGTAGTTGCTAGGGGCAGGAATCAGCATGTCCTAGAATGTTGGAGAAGGGAAGGCTATATAAGGAGGCAAATGTACCAAGGAGAGCCAGTGTCGTTTTAGTTTTCGTGTCAGTGCAGTTCAGTGTTATTTCAGTGTCACTGTGACCTAGTAAAGATTGTATAGCTCCGGTACTTGTGAAAACAATGAAGTGTAATTGGCGAGCATTAAGTGTAATTATCTGGTGTATAAAGACCGCGAACTTGGGAAGTCAGTGTTTTTTTTTAACACACCTGAGCCGATAGTGTTGTACACTGAAAGGCTGCATCTAGGAAGAACAACTCACTGGGGAACGTCCTTTCTATACTGAACTACTGCTGTTATAGCCTGTGATGGTGTGCAACAGGGACACAACATGACCACTGTTGGCAACCTTACAATCACCTCACCTACTGACGTCCCTCTTTTCTCCACCAATCCACGACAACTGCCTTATTCAACTGTTATGAGTCATTAAGTTAACTTTTGCAAACTGTGATTATAGATATTGGTCACGGATTTACAACAGATTAATTCCCAGAGCTTACAGAAACAACAACTTGACATTAGGTCAATATCACACACGTGCAGTAGGTAATGCTGTTATGGTAACTATTATCACTCCCCTCCCCTCCTCCACCCCCATCTCTGAGTTCGCCACCTCTGATCACCCTCTAACGGCCACCACTCCCACTATCACCTCCCCTACCCTTCCCTGCGTTCTCTCCCTCTCTCATGGATAGTAACCTGTCAGAGAGAAGTGATCCACCATGCGTGTACCAGGACTGAGACAGCGTTTTCCCTTCATCTGTTTGGAACCATACATTCAGTGACTTCATTTCTCTCGAAGATCATAGGAAACAACAGTACAGGAAGTTTCCATATGCTGCCTTCTCTCATTAGGGACGCTCCAACATCCACTGCCCTGCCTTGTCCTATATCTCTTTTATAACCCCATCCATATACAGATTGAACAGCCATGGAGACATGACATTTCCCTCTTTCAATCCAACATTCAGATAGGAATATTCAGTCAGTTCACCATGCACATGCATTGCAGCCTTAGCTCCCTAATACATACTCTTCACGCCATTCAACAACTTTCCATTTAATCCATACAGCCTTAATATTTTCCACATTCCTTGTTGATTGACTCTGTCATATGCTTTTTCAAGATCCCATGAAGGCCGCATTCAACTTCTTTCCCATCTATAGAAACTTTTCCACCAAAGACCTAAGGATGAAAAATCTGAGCTACACAATGTCTTCCTTTCCTAAAACCTCCCTATTCTGCTCCACCTAATTCCTCTGTTATTTCCCTAACTCTGACAACAAGTATCCTATCATATACTTTCCCTATCATATACTTCCCAGAAGACAAATGCCCCTATGATTACATTCACTTCTTTTCCCCCCTTTCCTTTGTACAGGGGAATAATTATAATTGATTTCCAATCTTCCGGGACCCTACCTTCCTCCCATGCCAATCTGTATATATTCCACATCCATTCTGCTACTATCTCTACCCCATGCTTCATCATTTCACCACACACTCCATCAGTTCCTGGGGCTTTCCCCATTTAGACTTTCTTCATTGCTTCCAGTACTTCCTTCCTACTGACCTCTTATTCCTTTCTCACCTCCCTCCTTCTCCCACCCCTTCCTCAGACACTTAAACTCGCATTACTCTCATTCTCTGTGTTCAACAATTCCTTAAAGTGTTCTCTCCATCTGCTCTCTTTTTCTTCTTTCTCCACTATCAGTTAACCATTTTTATCTTTCACTCCCCTACTAACTTCTTTATCACCCAATCTAACTCTCTTTACCTCCTTCCAGAACATTTTCTTACATTCCCTCCATTTTACACTCAGATTCCTGGCAAATTCCTCATCCACTCTCTTCTTACTGTCTCTTACTAATCTTTTCACCTCTCTCCACCTCTCAACATAGGACTCTGTCTTCTGTCTCAACTTCCTCCATGCCTCTGCTTCCTATCCACTACTATATGTTTTCTTCTTTTGTGCCACAGATTGTCTCACCTCCTCATTCCACTATGCTGTTCCTTGCATCCCCTTTCGTCTTCTTTTCACCTCACACACCACCTCGCATGCTGCACAGATTCCTTCTGTGAATATCTTGCACACTCCTTCCACCTCCCCCATTGCTCCAAATCATATTTACCAACTCGCTCCTGCAGTTCCGTCTTATAATCTGCCTTTATTTATCTTCTTCCAATCTTGCTACCCTCCTTGTATGGGCTACTTCCTCCTGTCCTTCCTTCCTTCTGTTCATCTTTTGTATTTGTACCTTGACTTTCAACACCACCAAGTGGTGGTCATAAAGACCGCTCCCCCAATCTCTATATGTATTTGCATCCATTACATACATTTTTATTCTCTCATCCACACACACATAATCAATCATTGCCTTCTGTTCATTCAGTTCGCTGCCCACCCTATTCATCACTAGCCATGTATACTTGTGGATCATTTTGTGCCTAAAGAGGGTATTGGCTATCACCAAACCACTCCCTCACAGATGTTCACTAAAGCACTGCCATTCTCTTCCACTTCTTCAGGCACACCTCACTCACCAACTACTCCATCCACAGTCACCTTCCCTACTTTTCCATCCATATCTCCAATCAAAAACACTCTCTCATTCCTCTCAGACTTATCCATGCACACTGCCACATTTCCCCAGATTTGTTTCACTTACTGTAGATGCAAATATAATGTTCATATCCACAGGTTCGTCACGTGGAGGAAATAGCCATTCATGTCAGTGCTACCAACCGTGCGAATCACACACAACAAAGAGCACCAGAACTTGAGCCTTTTAGCATATGTTTTCACCCAATATTAGGACATGACTTTTGTCCTTGATTGTGCAAGCGCATTGCATTGGTCTTGCCATGCCAGATTCATATAGATCGCTAAACTCTGTCTCTGTCTGTCTGTCTGTCTCCCTCTCTCTCTCTCTCTCTCTCAGAAAGTGCGGATGTGTCGGTAAACAAACATATATCTAGAAATATGCTAAACTTGGTAATACGCTGCAGAATATTTGTCCGTCTTCTCTCTCCCCCTTACTCCTCCCCTCAAAAAAAAAAAAAAAAAAAAAAACAGTGTAAGGAAATAAGTATCTCTAAATCTACCTAAATAAATGTTTATTACATTGAATCCGGTGACTTTTCCTGTATGTTCTTCCTACCTTCAGAAGATTTTATTCGACACAGGAAATGTCTCTTGTATTGAGGTGAGTTATGAAGGATATATCAAACTCCCATAGATCTAAAGTCTCTCGTAAGCTAAATAAAAGCACACACAAATTAGGAAAAGTAAAATATAAAATACATTTTCTGACTGTAGTGGTCAATTGGCAACCCAGACTGAGACCCTGATGAACTGAGTCTCGAGTAATGAAAGAAGCCCCTCCCTCAACCCCACCATCTCCCAACATCCCTGCTTCCCTTCCGCCCACTCCCCTTCACTCCACTCCCCCTCCTATGCCGTTATCCTTCCCAACCCCCGTGTTTCCCCCCTAAACTCGTCTCCACTAATGGATCTTCTTTAACTCTGCAACTTTTTTCTACTTTTTTAACCAAAGAGCCTTGTGTTGAAAAAGCCCTTGAGGAGCTGGGGACCTTTGCCATCTACTGGATTCTCAATCTGTGAAATGAGTCCGGACTTTTGAAAAATATATCAAGCCTTGAAAAGTGTATATATTTTATTTTGTGTTTCTTTTCACCTTTCTTCTTTCTTTCTTTCTTTTTTTTTTGGTGTGTGTGTATGTGTGTGTGGCTTCTGTCACTGGGATAGGAATTTATCTGAGAGAAATCCCACCGACTCTACCAACAGGTATATACAGGTTTGTTCCTATACTGGGTGTTCTACCAATTCTTGTGGGGTTTGGGAGGCGACTGTGGCAGTGGTTTATCCATACTTGAAGAAATGACGCTGCTAATGAAAGTTTATTATTTCGAACAAAACAGTGATTTACGATTGATCCTGTGTTATTTCATTATATATTATTATGTTGACTTATTTAGTAATTTGGGCCTACAAAGAGCAGTTATTGGGCACACTGAATTAGTCGTACCGGCAACATACAATAACCGGTAAGAGGGAACAATACTCAAACAGCCCTATATGCCTGTACACATGGTACTTATATCTTTTTTGTTTACCTGATGGTCAACAATAATGCCCCTCAGTTGACTTAAACATCCTAAAGAAAAAAAGTGGCATTGCCAATAACCAAGTAAAAGTTCAGACCAAGAGCAACTCTCTTCAAAAGACTTTTAAATACCTTATAGCATTTCTTTTTCCTCCACCTTTCGTATATAATTATACGAAACTCCTCAGTCTAACTGTATGATTCCTTGCGGATGTACAGCACATCAGTAGAGAAAGGATCTCTAACGATACTCTGAAAGAGTTTTAATAGTAATCGCGCGCGCGCACACACACACACACACACACACACACACACACACACACACACACACACACACAGCATCTATTGTGTTTGGTGCACGCTCTCCCATTTTTAGGTAAATTGTTCTTAAAGATGATTCCAAATTCGAACTAGCCCAGTTATTTGGGAGAAATTATCTTTTGAAGCGTTAGGCTAGGTTAGGCTAGGTTAGCAAATATTTAGTTTAGTAATAACAGCAAATAATATTTAACTATAACATTCATCTCCTTGCTCCATGCGTAGATGTTACAGCTATGTTGATAACCGAAGCGTGCCACCCTCAAACCAGAGGTCCAGTCATTACGGCCGCGTTTAGAGTAGCGCCACTGAGCAGATCCACCACGAATGCTTATGTTCATTGAATACTTACGGCGGCATAATTTAGATATGGGATCTTTTGTGTTTTTACTTAAATATTATTTGTTATTGATCTTAACTAACGTAATTATAATGATTAACTAACCTATCCTAACCTAACCTAACTTAATCTAACTTTCAAAAAAATAATTTCTCTCAAAAACAACATTCAAATTTGGGATCAGCTGTAAAAACTGTATTAGTGACGAAATTTACATAAAAATGGGATAATGTGCACTAAACTCAAAAGATCAGTTTCGGAGGCCACGCCCACACACACACACAAAAATACTAGTGCGCACACATACAACACGCTCATTTACGCTCCTCAGGGATCTGTCCTATCACCAGCTCCTCCATTTATTCATCAATTACCTAAGCTGTACAATAAACCTTATCGACTAATACACTGATGACTCCATCCTTCATCTCTCTATTCGCTTCCCGTAGCGCCCATCTCAGCAGCTACTTCAACAAACAAGGAATGAGGCTGTGGGACACCTGATGTCTGACTTGGCTCATATCTCTGATTAGGGTAAAAGTAACCTTGTTATAATGCATTGAAAACTCAGTTCTTTCATCAATCAACCCGACAAAATCTTCCACAGGAGTACCCTTTCATTTTTAACAATATCCAGCTCAATCCAGCATCATTTTTAAAAGTACTTGGAGTTTCATTCTCTAAGGATTTATCTTGGAAAGAACATATTACCTCTCTTGTAAAATGTGCTTCCAAGAGAATGGGTGTGCTAAGCTGACTCCACACCTTCTTTACCCCTGCACAGTTGTTGACTTTATACACGGGTTTTATTCGCCCCTGTGTAGAGTACAGCTCTCATGTGTGGGGAGGCTTCCCACACACAGCTCTTCACAATAGGATGGAGTCAAAGGCTTTTAGTCTCATTAACTCTCCTCCTCTTACTGGCTCCCTTCAACCTCTGTCTCTTCGCCGCACTGTTGCACCTTTATCTCTTTTCTATCGCTTCTTCAGTGGTCACTGCTCCTCTGGACTGTCTACTTGCATCCCTCCACCTCTACGACGGGCGTGTAGCACCCGTCTAGCAACAAACTCTCATCCTTTTTCTATCCACCTCTCTAATGCAAGAGTTATCCGCTACTCTCAGTCTTTCATGTATGCAACAGGTCTGCTCTGGAACTGTCTCCCTCTGTCTGTTTTTCCTACTGTCTGCAATGTGTCCAGACATCTCGACATGAATGGACCTTGAATTTGGCTCTCTGATATCTCGTTTTTATTTTTTCTTAGAGGAAGCAATTTGTGGGCCCCTGGACTTTGGTTCCTTCTTCTTTGCATAAAAAGAAAACTTGCAAACACCCAAAGACACAACTAGACAAGTATATGTAGACAGACAAAAAGACAGACAGACAGACAGACAGAAAGACACCCCTCCACACACATATGCATTTATGCATGCATAACTACACACACACACACACACACACACACACACACACACCTAGTGGCGTTGTCGGTAGATTTTTGGACTTCCATTCTCCCAGTGAACGACCTTAGTTCAAGTCGCTCTCTGGCCGTGTTGCTGGTGAGAGGAGGTGAGCCCCCTCCTGTTAAGCTCACACATAGCTCAGAGAGAGCTTTGGTATATGACCCGCAAGGGTTCGAAGCTCGGCGGGGAATAAGTACGCTGTCCCCTTGTGCCAACACCTCACTCCAGTCTCGGTGAGGTTTGCTAGTAGCCTATGTTGTTGCTTGTCAGGAGCAGCCATGCTCAGCCACCTTAGGTTAGGTTACAGTAATAACAGCCTCCATACATTGAGCCAACGGCTGCAGTGAACGAATAAACAAAAGTTATTATTATATCTATAATGATGATGATGATGATGATGATGATGATGATGATGACGATGATGATGATTATTATTACCGAATTATTATTATTTGTGGTAGGTGGGGGTGCTCACCATCCAATCACTCGATGTAGAGCTGCTTTGGGTGTCTGTCCTTTCCTCTCTTCTTTCCCTCCTTTTCTGTCTTTCTTTCCTTCATTCTTTCCTCTTTCTTCTGCCTACGGGTGATATTACTCTCCCTCTTCTGTCTTTCTTTCCTTCTTTTTTTCCTCTTCAATCTTCTTGTGGGTGACTCTACAATGAATGACGAGCCAATGGTTTCCTGTACACCAGAAAACCATTTACTATGCTGGGTGGTAACCATATAACCAAATTATGGCGCCTGGTGGTTTAGTGGGCAATTAAGGTGCTCCAGTGGGATTGAGCCGGAGCAGGTTTATATCCAAGGGGTGGATGGGGTTTATTGCTCACATAATGCCACTCAGGGATGAGTGAGGCTGGTCACTCTCAACTTAAATGTCAAGACCAACTTCCCTAGCCCCGGGTTCCTACGCTTCTCATGGGGCGACATAGGATTGTATGATGGATGGATGGATTATTGTTATTGCTATTATGGTTATTACTAAGCTTCGCCATATAAATGGAGAAGCTGCATGTTTTCGTCGGTATTATTATTATTATTATTATTTTTATTACTATTTTTATTATTATTATTATTATTATTATTATTATTATTATTATTTATGTGGTAGGTAGGGACGTCCATCATTCACCCACTTAGTGTAGTGGTACTCTGTTTTTAGGGTAACTCTGTGCATTTTGTGGAAAGCCAAATAATTTCCTGTAAACCAGGAAATAATTTACAACGCTGGAAGGTAACCTTATAACCAACCAACTCCTGTTCCCTACGTGACAGAAAGTGGGTTCGCGGAGAGTTATAATTAGTTCTTCTCCCCGGAAAACAACTAAAAACGCGAACAAGAAGCGTCAGACCAGGACTGACCAACAGGTGACGACTAAGGACCGAACAAAGGACATGGAATGTGAGGGGTGTCAGTGATGAGGTGAGAGAGAGAGAGATTGTTCATGTGCTTGAGGATACAAAAGTGAATGTATACGGAATAGCTGAGACAAAATGAAGAGGTGAGGCTATGAGAGAACGGGAGTATGTATGTCGTATACGCGCAGGAGTACGTGAGAATGAGAGGGCAAAAGGAGTTTGTATTGTTTTGGGCAAGAGATGGAAGGAAATATATGAGAGTATGGATCCATCGGCTCAAGGATTGTGTGGGTAAGACTGAAAGTTGGACTACAAATGTGGGCGATTCTGTGTGTGTATGCGCCAAACAAGATCGTGCAACTAGAGTGAAAATGTGGAAGCGAGAATGGAAAAGTTTGAAAGGAATGAGAGAGTGTTTTTGATAGGAAATATGAATGGAAAAGTAGGGAATGTGAATGTGGATGGAGCAATTGGTAAGAGGGGTGTGCCTGCAGAAGGGGATGAGAATGGCGGTGCTCTAGAGGACAGTTGTGCAGGGAGGGGGGTTGGTGATAGCCAATACCCTCTTTAGACATTAAATGATCCACAGGTATACATAGCGAATGGTGAGAGGGGAGGGTGGTGAACTGAATGAACGGAAGGCAATGATTGATTATGTGTGTGTGGATGATAGAATGAGAGGATGTTTAATGGTTGCAAGAGCGTACAGAGGTTGGGGGAGTGGACTTTCTGACCACCACTTGGTGGTAGTGAAAGCCAAGGTTCAAATGAAATGGAGGAGGAGAAGAAGGGAAGGGCAGGAGGAAGTAGTTCATACAAATAGGGTAGGAAGGTTCCAAGAGGACTGAAACAAGGCAGAATATAGGAGAGAAGTGGTGGAGTGATTGGTTAATATAATTTGGAACAGATGGGGGACGTGGAAGGTGTGTGCAAGATATTCACAGAAGAAATTTTTGCAGCATGTGTGGTGGTGTGTGAGGTGAAGAGAAGACAAAAGGGGGTGCAAAGAACAACATGGCGCAATGAAGAGGTTAGACAGGAGAGACCGGCTGCGGCGCATAAGTAGAAAAAATAATGGTGAGTGGATGCGAATCAAGGGTGTGGAGGAAATTGAGCGACTAAAGAGTTATATGTTGAGAGGAAGAGAGAGGTGTAAAGATTAGTAAGATAGAGTAAAAGAAGAGTGGCTGAAGAATTTGGAAGGAATTTGAGTGTAAAGTGGAGGGAATGTAATAAAATGTTCTGGAATGAGGTAAAGAGAGTAGACAGGGTGATAATGAAGTAAGTCTGGGAGTGAAGGATAAAAATGGTATATTGATAGTGGAGAAGGGAGAGAAAAGAGACCAGGTGGAGAGAATACTTTAGGCAGTTGTTGAACACAGAGAATGAAAGTAATGCAAGTATAAGTGGCTGGAGAATGGCTAGGAGAAAGGAGGTGAGAAGAGAGGAACGAATCTGTAGGGTGGAAGTATAGGAAGCAATGATGAAAATCAAAATGGGGAAAGCCCCATGAATTCATGAAGTGTGTGGTGAAATGCTGAAGCATTGGGGTGAGATTGTAGTAGAATGGATATGGAAGATGTGCAGACTGGCCTGGGAGGAAGGTAGAGTCCCAGAGGAATGGAGGTCAGGTATAATTATTCCCCCATACAAAGGAAAAGAGGAAAAAGAAGTGCGTGGTAATCAAAGGGGCATTTGACATCTTAGTGTACTCGCAATAGGAAAAATACGTGGTAGGATACTTTTTGACTGGGTTAAGGAAATAACAGACGAATTAGATGGAAAAACAAGGAGGTTTTAGGAAGGGAAGAGGTTGTGTAGATCAGATAATTATTCATTCTTGGGTCTTTAGTGGAAGAGTTTTTAGAGAAGGAAAGAAGTTGTTTGGAGCCTTCATGGGTTTGGAGAAGGCATATGACAAGGTGGATAGACAAGGAATGTGGAAAGTATTAAGGATATACAGAGTAAATGGGAAGCTGTTGAATGCCGTGAAGAGTATATATATGAGGGTGCTAAGACTGCAGTGAGTGGGGATAGTGGACTGAGTGAATTTTTCTATTTCAAGGTTGGATTGCGACATGGATGTGTCATGTCCCCACAGTTCTTCAGTTTGTATATGGATGGGGTTTTAAAGAGATACAAGGTAGGATAGTGAATATTGGAGCAACCCTAATGGAAGAGGGCAGTGTTTGGAAACTCCCTTAACAGTTGTTTGCAAATGATACTGTATTGTTGAGTGAAGACGAACGGGAACTGAAAGGCTTGGTGAATGAGTCTGGAAGTGTGTGTATGAAACGGAATCTAGAGGAGAATATAGGGAAGAGTAAAGTTTTGGTTTTTGAGAGAAATGAAGTCACTGGTTGTACAGTGAGGTTGGATGAGGAGGAAATGAAAAATGTGAATGCAGTTAAGTACTTGAGTGTGATGAGTAAGGATGGAAATTCAGAGCGTGAAGTGCTTGAAAGGGTACGACAGGGAAGAAAGGTTGCTGGTTCTTTGAAAGCAGTGGTAAGGAACAGGGAAGTGAGCATGGAAGTAGAGAAAGTCACTGCATGACAGATTGTGATACCAACTCTAGCATGTGAAAGAGAAGCTTGGACTTTGTTGGGAGGACACAAGTCAAAAGTGAGAGCAATGGAAATGAGTTATTTGAGAGGAGCATGTGGAGTCGCATGGGGAGACAGACTGACAAATGAGGAAGCGAACAGCACTGTGTTGTGGATATGGATGTCATGGAAAGCGTTAGGAGAAATACAATGAGGTGGTTTGGCCATGTGGAGAGGATGGAGAGCGAGAGATTAATTAACGAGGAGATTGCATACGAGTGAGGTGGTGGGGGTAAGAGGAAGGGGGAGGCCGAGGATGAGATGGAGGGATTGATTGGAGAGGTATATGAGAGAGGGGTAGTTGAGCTTGGAGCAAGGCAGTGAAGTGGCATTGGACAGGGCAACATGAAGGCAATATGATTGTGGACACCCCTTACGGGATTGAGGCGTCTGGCAATGGATTATTATTATATATTTTTTGCACTTTTTTCGATCATGATGATATTACACATGAAGGTATCCTAGGGTAACCCAAGTCCATGTGCCAAATATAAATGACCTTGACTAATATTTAAGGTGATATACTATTTTTTATTTAAAAAAATGTATATTTGAAATTGAAGTATCTCAGAAATTAAATGAAATACAGCTTTTTGGTTGACAGTCCTGTGATAAAAATGTTTGTTCAGTAATTTTGGCTTAGTATTTTGCCATTCAACCTAGTGGAAAGTACCGAATTCAAATCTGCTCACTTTATTCTTTGCAACACGGTTTAAACAAATTCGCAAAAGCTTTAAAGATGTAATTTTTCAGATTCATAGCTGTGGTCCTTCTTATGATGTGAAAGGAATATGGTTACATTTGAGCATACAGTTAGCCAGTTATTGAGACAAACGTAAAATTTACACATGCGTTCCTCGACACCATTGTCTTCAGATCCCTTGTTAATGTTACACAAGCTACCTTAGGCTCAGATCTTGTTTATATTATACATACCTTATTTAACATATGGCAAAGCTTCCTTACTGTTGCTGCACAATAAGAATAGGCAACTAGTTATTATTGTGATGATGATGATGATTATTATTATTGTTATCATTATTATTATTATTATTATTATTATTATTATTATTTTTATTATTATTATTGTTGTTGTTGTTGTTGTCGTTATTATTATTATTAGAATTATTACTCTCTCTTTAAGACTAATGTAAGTCATATGCATATAAAGATATACAAATTCGCATGGTTATCCCCAGTAGCTACTGAGAGACTCTTGGTAAACGACGAAAAAAAAACACTAGACAGATATAAGAACCTGAGGGCCCTAATCTGGAACTTTGCTAAAATCGCTAAAGCCTGTGACAGTGGAACATGTCGTGTATGAGAAAGGTTACTGAAATGCAGACGGAGAGAGATGCAACAAGAAATGCACCTTCGTCTAAAAAATTCCATTTGGATTCAAACTATTGCATGTTAGCGGATGTTCCTTTCTGACCCAAGTCTGTAATCAGCTATGCTACGGAGCCTAAGCACTTGTAGAACACCTGATGCGTGACTCCCTTGTGCTGTAACTTAGCCACAATGTAGGACACTAATGTTCCTTTACTTAGTACTTTTAATCTCATTCAGTTTACCTTATTCTCATTGATTTCTCAATTACGGTACCTCTTTTCACCGCCTTTCCTTAAGGGGTAGTCAACTTACTCTGCATATTCATATATTCTTCGTATTTCCTTTGAAAACCATGTTTATAAAGAAGAGGAGACCTGTGATGTGGAGCCTGGATTCAGTAATTTTAATACCGTGTGAATCAGCTTGGGTGGTGGCGACTATCTTCCACTCACTTGATGTAATGCTGCCTACTTCACCCTCACCTTTATCATTCATTTCTGTGTCTGTCCTCCTCTCTTTATATTTCTCTCATCTTTCCTGCCACTTTTTATTACTCTTCCTTAATTTTTAGGTGACAAGCCTAATTGTTTCCTGTAAGTCAGGAAACCATTTACAACGGTGGGTGATAACCGTATAAAAAAAAAACCATACGCGTTCGTGTCAACAAGTCGGCTGGGAAAGGGTAATTACCCCTACCCCTAAAACAAATAACTCCATGGCGAACGACCACCCCTTATGGAATTATAACGTATGACCATAGATAGATAGATAGTGAATGAGTGTCTGGCAAATTTAAATGGGGATATTGCTCATAGTTCTTCCACATTTTTTTATTTACTCCCTTTCTTTTCTCCTCTGCCCGTCTTTAAGTGAGAAAAGAGATGATTATGATTAGAATGATATAAAGTACCATAACTTCCTTATGTTATTAAACGTCGCTGACTTAGTGTAACATTTCTTTGCTCATACTTTTACGAATCAAAATTCCTTCTTCCATTACAGCTCCTGGGCAGACCTCCCTCACTTGGACTGCCGAAAGGGAAACATATCACGGTTAAAAGCAGCGACCAAACTGTGAGACGTGAGGGTCATGCAAGTAGTGCTGGAACGACCAAACAAACTGGCCAACTTACCACGCCTGACACGTTCTTTACAGACCCCTGATGTTAACTGCTGTTTAGCTCTGGGTTCCGCCGAAGAATGGACACACATCGGCACACACTACACGGCAAAGTGTATTCTGTGCGAGTGAGAGAGAGAGAGAGAGAGAGAGAGAGAGAGAGAGAGAGAGAGAGAGAGAGCTGTTCTTGTGTTAGGGAAATGTGGGGATGTGTGTGTAAAGTGGGAGAGATTAATGTATCATGGGAACTGCCGGAAAAATTAGGCTCATTTCCCTGTCAAAAAATAAAAATAAAAAGAGGCTTTTGCCTGTAGAAGAAGATAAGACGTGGGAATATATTGCACCCTTCTTTTCATGTTCTCTCTTGAAAAGAAATAGAAAACAATGGGGAAATTTGTTCTGACCCTTGCTTTGCCCGTCCTGTGAAAATAAACAATGGCTACAAGGTGGAATTAATCATAAGTGTGTTTGTTCAAGAGAATATACCTACCAATTTCAGCATGACATCGACTCCATATAGTAATCATATAAAGTCAGTATTTGTTAAACGATATTTTTGCAACTTTCAGATTATTTTATTCAACTAAATCAAGGACTCTTTCGTTAATGAGGTTAATTAAGATTCTATTCAGTTTTAAATGTCCGTCCTAAAGATTAATAAAATCAACTTAGTAACAAAAATAAACGTCATCAGGAAGTACTTGTCGGTCTTGTTGCTTCTAGATAGTTGTATTGGCTTCTGGAAAATATTTCAGTATTGAGAAATCCTCATTGTTCATACTAGTATGATGATTATTTTTTAGATGAGGGAATATCTCAAGGAGCAACTCGATCCGTCACTCGTACCTTTCAGTGTGTGTGTGTGTGTGTGTGTGTGTGTGTGTGTGTGTGTGTGTGTTTTAATAACTTAATTTGCTTCATTCCTGTGACGTCCCATATAGTGTTTCACTTTACCTCCTGAGGATTTTTTTTTTTTTTTTTCACACACGAGGTGCCACTCTAGCAAAGCCTAACATGAGATTCACTGTAACTTTCTAATGCCATTCACAAGCAAGGTGCGTCGGTATAGCAGAGCCCTACATGGTCTTGCATCTGTTCTGTACTTCAGTACTTGTCGTATGTGCTTCTTGCTTCCTGCACACTATTTTATTAATTGTTTGACCCACTCAGCACAAAGGTCGTTTATTGCACTTTTGGTACTGCAGGCAATTTTATTAAACTTGGATAGACTTTCGAATTGTAGAGGTTAGATATAGCGTTCAATAACCACTTTGTTAAAAGGGAGAACTGAAAGTAAATAAATAGGCATATCAATCAATCAATCAATCTATCTATCTGTCTATCTATCTATCGAGAGAGAGAGAGAGATGCAGAAACCTCGCTTCATCGTGAAGAAATGTATGCAAATTGACCACAGGAGAAATGAAAAAAAGTGACAGTAAGTACTTTTGTATATTACATCTTGATACAGACTGACATAGAAATATAAGGGTGGAGGTCATATATACACTCCTGCAGCAGGGAGGGGCACAGAGAAGAAAGGGAGACCTGACCTGACCTGACATGCCATCGCTACACCGCACCTCACCTCACCTCACCTCGGCTGAACTTATACTAACCTAACCTACACACATAATGTTAGTCTGGGGAATATTGTTTTATGATTAATTCTTCTTAATTATCACATTTAAAAGGACCATAACTCATATTTAGACCATTTTTATATATGCCAGAAATGAACCATGACTCAATTTAATTTATTTCATTCAACTTTTTGACTTTATCAGTATCATAGAACTGCCCAGTCATTGCGGTGATCACTGGATGATGCTTTGCGTTGGAATAAGCAACTACTCTGTTGGGTCGTCCTGCCACTGTATTGATGCTGTGAGATCCTGGCTTCCAATTTTTTCCCAGACTGTCCTGTATGATATTTATTACAGTCTTTGATTAGAATTTTATTTACAACATTGAATTGCTTGGTGGGCTATTCCTGAGGAGGGTTTTATTGATGGTGTTCTCATACTTGAAAACTATGAGTATATTATGTTTTTTTTTTAGAATGTGAACATCAAGCAAATTTCATGGGAAGGAGAAAACAAGGGTTACTTAGCTGATCTGTCTTTTGGCTTATTAGTTTTGCCTCCATAGTAGCTTTTCCTTGCTGTTTTATGACAGTGGGTCAGTATGATGAGTAGATACTTAAGCTTCTTTCCAATGCTCTGAATCATTTGTAGTTCTTAAAAGTATGAAGCAAATATAGGCGGAACTTGAATGTAACATGAAGGGTAATTTGCCTTATTTTCAACTGCTTACACACCACCGAGGAATGAGAATTTAAAGGTAAGAGACAAGGACAAATGAACGTGGAAAGGCACATAATACTAATATGTACAGAATGAAGAATTACATGCATATATTAACCATCTATATGTGTATCGCCAGACTCCTTAATCCATAAACGAGTCGGCACAAACCAAATATCTCCATGCTATTTTGCTCTGTGCCATCTGCCAACCCTCTCTCCAAATCTGCACCTCCTTTCCCATATACCTCTCCACCTCATTTCTCCACCTCATCTTCGGGTCCGCCTCTCCCTCCACCTCATTCATATACACTCTCCTGGTCAATCTCTCGTTTTCCATCTTCATCACATGACCAAACCATCTCAAAGTACGTTTCCTTTTGCTTTTAGCACATCCACATGAACACCACATTGTCCCTTCACTTCTTATTTGTCTGTCTGCCTCTCCACGTAATCTCCACATCCTCCCTTAAGATTACTTATTACTACGGTTCTCAGTCTTGTGTCCTCCTGACCAAATCCAAGCTTCAGTTTCATACATTAGACTGAGGATCACACTACTCTAATGCTACTTCTTTTTTATCTTAACTTTCTTGCTGTCTTCTATCCTCCTTATCGCTGCTCTTAGTGAATGAGTAACACATGTAATTGTGGGTAATTGGGAAATTACAAATATTCTCGTCCAAATGGAGCCAATAAACACTTCCAAATGAGATCAGGTTCTTCCATGTCTTTTTGCGGAACCGAATATTTATAGATTCAACGTCTTAATCAAAGCAGAGCAGAAAAAGTTAGTCAGTCATACTTAATAATCCTAGTATTAGTTCTATCTGTAATCAAGAGTTAGTGATACCAAAAAAAAAAAAAAAAAAAAAGCCTCGAATACAAGATCGAAACTTGAGCCAAAGTAGGGGCTAGACCGGCTTCATGATGAACTTGAGACCTTCCCACCAAAACTCTTATGCAAGTCCTGAGCCTCTTATAGGCCGAACCAAAGTTTTCAAGCCTTAAGACCCGTTTACATGGTCATTGTCTAGCTGGGTTTTCGAAGCAACATGACCATGTCACGCTAGGGTTGTGATGGTATGGATGGCAACATCATCATCATTATCATCATCATCATCATCATCATCCGGACCTCCTTTCCTACCCAAGGGCAGGGTGAGGAGTAGTAATGTCCAGACAGCACAATCTTGCCCTATCCAAATAGGCCACACTCCCATTCACTCATCATTCAAGCCCCCGGAATCCTGGCTCTACCGGTTACGCCAAAAACATTCACCACATTCTGCAGCTTCGCACAAACGTATCCGATTGAGTCAATCCGGACGCTGCCATGCTCACAAGGGGTGCCAAAATCCCTGATCATGCACTTCTCCTCACAATATTCATCCAGCCAGCTCGATCTCCTGTCAGTTCCCTATCCTCACCGACTTCCAAACCTCTCTTCCTCACACACTTATCCACCATATCTCTCCACCTTCTCCTTGGCCTACCTCGCCTCCTCCCTCCTTCAAATTCGCTCAGGTATACCTTTTTCACCACTCTATTGTTAGCTATTCTTCCCACATGGCCATACCATCTCAGGACACTCTCTTTGATTCTGGTGTCCACCAACTTCCTCACTCCACACCTTTCACGAATCACATTATTTCGTATCCTATCCACCCTTTGTACTCCACATACATTCCTCAGCAGTCCCATCTCCACTGCTCTTACTCTTGACATCTCATTTTCATGCCACACCAAAATCTCACACCCATATGTTAGAGTTGGCACTAACATTCCCTCATGTAAACCTCGTGCAGCTGCAACACTCAATCCTCTGCTTCTTATCAAGGCCTTCATTGCACCAGCCAGTTTTCTTCCTTGTGTCACTCTACTTTCAACTTCTTTTGCACATTTTCCTCTCTTTTCTATCACTGTACCCAAGTATTTGAACTCTCTCACCAATTCCAGTCTCTCTCCATTCACTGTGACATCACACTGGGAGTCACCTTCTCTCTCAATAACCATCACTTTACTCTTCTCTACATTTACTCTCAAGGCACGACGCTCACAGACATCAGCACAACTCTGCACTAGCCTACCAAGTTCTTGACCGGTATTTGCAAGCAGTACTGCATCCTCAGCATACAACAAATTTGAGATATTCCATCTATCACCATTCATTACCAACGCCATCCCTCTCTCCATTACTCGTGTTTTTACTTCACTCATCACCCCATCCATATATATATATATTGAACAACCACGGGGACATCACACAACCTTGTCGCACGCCCACACAGATCGTGAACCACTCAGATGCCCATTAACCCTTATACATGCTTCGCTACCATCATAAAAACTCTTGACAGCACCTAACAGCTTACCATCTACACCATACATGCGCAAAACTTTCCACAATCCCTCTCTGTCTACTTTGTCGTATGCTTTTTCCAGATCCATGAATGCCATAAACACATTATGGTCCTTCTCACAAGCCTTCTTTGCTACCTGTCTCACTGGAGACACTTGATCCACACATCATCTGCCACTCCTGAAGCCACCCTGTTCATCACTCACTAGGACTTCTGATATCTCTCTTACTTTCTCTATAACAGTTCCTCCACATACCTTCCCTACCACATTCAATAATCTTATGCCTCGATAACTCTTGCATTCACATCGCTCACCTTTATTTTTGTACAGGGGTACAATCACAGGGCAACAATGATCATATAATGGACTTGTAAATGAACCTTTGGACACCTCTGAGTGATCTTCAACCGGACTTGAGAGTTGTGAACCTATTATTTCACAATTTTGTAAGTTAGATTTGCTTTTTGAACGAGAGTAAGTGGTAAACAATATCCAGTACAGTAACAAGCGGCAGTTGCACAAGACTCTTGGAAATACATATGCAAGAGGCTTATACAAAGTCAGAAATGCAGAATACCTAGGCCATGTGTTGTACGCTTGTATAAAGTTTACTAGAACAATATCACGTTGCTTGATGGTATTGCTTTCCAGTGTTGCCGCCAGTCCATTTTTGATTCATATTTTGCACTGTGATGGCCTTAGTATCATGAAGACTGCGTGGCTATATATCAACTTTGTTTTATACATTTCCTTACCATTGTGGTACAAGCAATTAATTATGGTATACTGTTTAGTGTAGTCCGTATGGGGAAGATAAGAGTATAAGGTGACAATATTTTTTTGTGGTTCATCACCACGCACGATATGATTTGTAGCCTGGAGTGCGGTTGTTCACTAATTAATAATTCCCATAGCCTGTTCTACTCCATAAAGCAGGCCCGATTGTGCAGTTCGCATTTCATATACTGTAGCTTGTACTGCAGTAAATAAATAAGGCTTATTAAACAGTACTTAAATTGTCTATAAGTGCTGGAATCTCTACTGTATTACTGAAATTAAGGCATAGGTCATTTCAAGCAAATTCTTATTCAAACAATCATACAGAAGGTTATTTATGCAGCTCGTATATCATCAAGTACAATTGTGCTGACATAATATAAGCTATATTATGCAATTTTGTTCCAGTTTTCTTTTACTGGAAAGAATAAAGATGTAGAGAATATTGTTTTTTCTTTACTACAGTGTTCAATACTACTAACACTTTTGCGGTCTTTTGATGCGGAGCCGCGTTCAACCTGCAACTGTCCAACCTGCTCTTTGGACCAGGATCCACGTCCAAAGAAAGAAATATTCATCGTAAATCAGGAATTTCGTCTAGCGTACTGACATATGGTCTCATATTAGCCTGATTGAATTTCCAGTTCGGTGATACTATTTTCGTTCATGGGAAAATACGAACACTTTACAAAAAAAATGAAAAAAAAAAAAGCTTAGAAAAAATGTGGTATCATTCTTATGCACACTTTCAACTTGTAATGTCATAACTGTTTTTACCTTATGCAATATCAGTTTCTTTTTCTTTCATCTTATTCTAAAAAGCCTCAGCTTTCTAACGGTACAAAAACAAATCCGCTAATTCAAACATTTCAGGATGGAAAAAAATGATCGGAACAAGTCGCGGATTTTCAGCTGGCGAGGGAGAGCGGGGGAGGGGGGGGTCAACTTATGCTCGTCATGTCTATTTTACTTTATGCAATATCACTTTCTTTTTTCTTTCATCTTATTCTAATAAGTGTCAGGTTTCTAACGATATAAAAACAAATCCGCAGATCCAAACATTTCAAGATGAAAAAATTATCGGAAGAGAAAAAACTCTAGGTCGCGGATTTTCAGCTGGCCAGGGAGAGCAATGGGCGGGGGGAATGGGAAAGCAAGGAGGCTTCAGCTGGAGGAAAGAAAAACAAATGAATAAAAAAAAATAATCCATTCACCAGGTTACTGGTGTTCTCTGTTCATAAAATATCTGTAAAAGTTAGACTTGAACAGCTGTGGGTTGAAATTTGGAGGGAAACAACTCTGGGGAAGCGAGTTCCAGAGAGATGCAGTTCAGGGAATGAAAGAATTCTGATAGGCAGAAGTTCTGCAATATGGTTGAGTGACATTCCAGTCATGAGCGCTACCAGATGCCCGTGTAGCACGAGGGAAGGCATGGAGAGGTGGCACCATGGACGCAACTTCGTATGAGCATTTGCCAAAAAAATATCTGTAAAATAATGCAAGGGAGGCAACATTCCTTCTTACTTGCACGGGAGGTAGTTTATATGTAATGGCAGGGTTGTTAATGATTCTGACAGCTTTATTCTGAATTTTGTCTAGTTGTTTTAATGCAACCTCTCCACATCCATTCCACAAGGGTGAGCAATATTCAAGCTGAGAGCGCACATGACTCTTATAAATTATAGCCAACTGCTCATCAGCGAAGAAGTTACGGACTCTGTACAATAATCCAAGTTTCTTTGAGGCGGTTTTAGCAAGTGATCTGATATGAGAGGTCCAGCTGAGGGCATTGTTAAGTGAGACGTCAAGAATTTCAATACTTTTGGAGATGGGAATATTAGTAGCACTTAAGGTAATGTATGCAAATCATTTCGACATTTTTCCAGCCTTTAAAAAGTATATGCAAAACAGACATATATGAAGAGGCTATACGAAACCTACAGTGCTAAGACACTAGGTGATCACGATATTCTTTACGTATTGTTGAGATGCAGGAGTGTTAGATGAGTGGTAATGGAAAATTCCCGATGATTCGCGCCTTTTCAGTTGCTAGTGAGGGTTGCCAGGTAGCCTGCTGTTGTGAGCGGAGGTATTTTGTAAAGTTATGCATTAATTTTTTTTCTTTTTTGTCTCTATAATGTTTTATTTGGATGACTGTGTGTTCAGTTATGTAATATTCAGTTTTTTTTTTTCAGTTTGTATGATGAAGTGCTACGTAATGAAAGAATGCTCTGGAATATTTTGTATTCTCCAACATAGAAAACTGTGGTTGCTAAGAATATGTCCTAGAACAATCGAGTAGCAAGGAAGGTTATAAAAGAGTGGGGGAGAGAATAGAGGAGTTTCAGTCAGTTTTACTTGTGGCCTTGTGAAGTTAGAGTAGCTCTGGAGCTGTGAAGCAGACAGTGTAATTACATGGAAAACAATGAGAACGAACGTGAGAAGCCTGTGTTACTATGACGGCTGGGTTGATCTCGTGTACATTGAAAGGCTGACCCTACGAAGAATGATTCACTGGGTGTTCTTCCCATTCTGAACTACTGCTGTTGGAGCCTGTGGCAGTGTGGGACGATGGTGTAACAATATTTTTTAATTATTTTTCTTCAGTGTAGCCAGCCATGCCTCCTACACAGCTTCCAAGCGATCGGTAATCCCGTGGCTATGATAAAATAGTCGAGAGTCACCTGTCAAAGAGAAAAAAAATGAGGGCAACTGGAATGTCAGGTGTGTAATCGATGGACGGCTTTCTTTACTTGTTTTACAATTACATTACCTTTTTTCAACCCAATTGCCTTTCAGCTCGATAACGATACTTTTTTTTTTCTGTTTTATTCATGCTCCTCGGACTCTGTCTTGCCCCTCTCTGCTGGAAAGAAGAGGACTGGGAGATGATGATGATGATAATGTTTATGATGTTGGTGTTGATGATTACTCTTAGATCATTCATTTCAACTTACGAGAGCCCTTTAGGAGTGGAAAAAGTTAATCAAGACTATAGCTGCCCATTCATGTGCGAAAAGAGTCTCCTAACTTGAATATTGTCGTCCAGACAGAGTAAGATTGAAACAAAGCAGTGGTCAGGGGCTTCAAGGGGATAACCCATCCACTTTGGTTACGTCCATTGCTTGTTTTGTTTTGTCACCATCATACGATTATATTCAGCTCAGAAAGGATCACGCGTCACTTGGCGCGTGACAGCGAGGCCTACATGAAGGTCAGATGTTTTTCTCCTAAGGTTTATTCTTTGTTATAATTATTGTAATACTTGATGTTTTTTTTCCGCTCCGTTCTTGTTACCGGTGGAAGATATTATGCAGCTTAGTAGTAAAAGGTTTTTAATTAAGGTTATAATTTCATAACCCCTTCAGTGTGAAGTGTCTTCCCTAAGCTGAATAAAACCGTATAAAGGTGTTAAGAGTAAGTATAAAATATGTTACCGCATTAGGCTTAACCTTTTTGTGCAGTAGTTTATATCCTGGTCACCAAAGTTCTATACAAGTGTTATCATGATTTAGTTCCCTGTTATACAGTGTATTTCAGTAAATATTGTTCTCAAACTCACTAGATGAAAATAAAATATTGAATTGATTTTACAGATTATTAACCAATTTCTACGTGAAAGAGAACAACTCATCATATTCATTATTATGAAATACAATTCATAAGGTTAGCGTAGAATCTCACTTTTTCCTCTTGCTTTTTATTGTAAGATTCTCAAGTTTACTTTATTGGGATATATTCTGTTTTCGCCAGAGAATTTTTTTGACAGTCTATACAGTAAAAGAGCACAATTGGAAATGATGACAATGGGAATGTCATATACTCCATGAGTCTAAACAGAATACAGTTTGCCTGTATTCTTTGTATCATGTCTGAGTAAGTGTAAATCAGAAAGTTACTGTAAAGCATTTGTCTTAACCTAAGGAAGATCAGAAATTCCATTCACCTACGTTGATAGCCAAGTATTGCCAGTTTAGAAGGTCGATTTGGGGTGGTGACAAAATGGTTAGAGAGGTCGTCTGCTTTCAGAAATCACTCGAGCTCTTTGTCGGACTAGGTAAAGAAACACTTTGAATTTGAACTTCTTTAAAATAGACTTTACTGGTCCTTCACAAGATCACCTAGAAGTAAACAAAAATACCCTCGCTGATAATAATGCACAAGTCCAGAATGATACAGTTCAAGCATGCGTTCAGCATGGACGGTGGGTATTTTTCCCAGAGTGGTGACATTAGGTGGGTGGTACGTATGAGACAGCTGGGTTTCAGGGAATGGGCTGCTGAGTCTATACCCGGAGCCGGACACGTAAAAAAATTATACACATCATTTCCTCATATCTAATACACAGTGACTTTTATATAACCATTACTTAGCTTTCAAGTTGTCGCCTAGTTCCTCCAGGTGAAAACAAATAGACTATTTATGTATAGCTCTAATTTTACTAAAGTTTTGGGTTAATACCATAGTCTGAGATTATGTCACTGGTAATCAAAACCAAGGAGGCAGTACTTCACTGTTCTTAACTAGATTCGCTCGCGTGTGAAGGAAGTCATTTGCATGGAACCCTTTCAGTTATGAAGGCATTAAACACACATCCATTTGGAGAATTAGTGAGTCCCTTGAATGTTCTATACCTTGATATACGGCGGCAGGAAGAGTATAACATACCATCAACATCCCTCGCTGAAGGATACTAAATGTTGATGCGGAGCCAGAAGTACCCGAGGAGAGTGTGTGAACGGACTGAGGATTTGAGTTTACTGATATTCCACAAAACCCACCGACGTGTCTTAAAACATACAGCTTCTGATACCACAACACAACGGTGGTCCTGAATGAGACAGACAAAGAATGCAGTCAAAAAATTATCACCGAAGTGTGCCACGGGAAGGTGTATGGCACACAGGAAGACTGCTGAATTTTCAGGGAACGGACTGTCAGCTCTATGCCCCAAGTCGCTTACGTAAAAAAAAAAAAAAAAAAAAAAAAAAAAAAAAAAGGAACCGGCAAAATAAGGGGGCAATAACAGACCTCATTTCATTGGTATCGATTAGTGATTAGCCATATAATCAGTCAGTCACTCAGTCTGTCAGCGAGTCCTTTGATCATAATACGAGTACAAGTGGGAGAGCTGTTTTTACACTTGTCAGCACATCCAGTTCGCTACAGGACAGACCCGAGCTTTGTGTCTGGCCCAGGCCGTCTGTTGGACACTTTTTGCCTTTTATCCCCCGTGCACCCAACAGTACAACTAGGGGCCTCGGGTATAACAGCCAGTGTTGCGGAACGTGTTCCAGTTAAGACACACAATCGATAAGCATAAATTTAACTCTGCTTTATCTGCTATACCTTAAAGGACAGTACCAGGAAAAGTGAATCATTTTCATCAATATTCCCTGATGCAAGACTTTTGAAGAAAACTAGGAATTAGCTGAATGGCATGTGTAAAACTGCCAGAATAATAAATATTGGCCGCTATAAAAATTATGCTCTCTATCAGTAAATAATTAAATTTATATATATATGCTCACTTAATGAATCCCTTTAATTAAACAGTGGTTCTTGACAAAGTTTAACGACAAATTCTTTTGCGGTACGCGCAAAGTACTGTACAAAATTACCAGCACAATATCTATTCAGCCAGTTAGTGATTAGCTTTGTACTCATTCGGTCAGCCAGTGAGTCTTTTGAACGTACACAACTCTACGTTTACACATAGCAGTTTGAAGATTGAAACCATCATTTGTCTCCAGTTGAATGAGACTGAACACAGACACAGAATCAGAACGAACTGAGAGACGTGATGGAAATCGGCACAGCCCATAATAATTACCACTGTACTGTTAGAGTACCTTCAACGTAGACAATCATATATTTATGCACAACAGACTGACGATTAATCCATATCATCAGTATGCCCCGCTGAAAGAGATTCAACGCAGACACGGTATCAGAACGAGCTGAAAGGCGTGTGTGAAATCGGCACAATAGAGGACAAAGTGTGCGACTGGGGCGAGGGGAGTCGTAATGGATTAACCTGGCTGCTATTGTGTTACGGTGCATGAAGCTGGCTCGTGTGTGTGGAAGTGGATGGGGGGAAGCCGCTGGGATTGGGAAAGGCGATGAAACGAACTGTGTGGGGCTTTACCGATTCAGGCCATTTATAAACTCTTTGCAGCTTACAGGATTGTTTAATTCACATCCCACTCAGTGACACTGGTCTAAAGATACGTTCTTGCTGCTTTAAGAAATTTTGTACAACCTCCTCCTCAGCGATTTATTCTGGATATTTCAACCCTAACTTCCCAAATGCGGTCACATCTTTTCAAAATTCAAAAATTGATTTGTACTGCTACAGGCTATTTTGTTTAGCTGAAGCTCACCTGTTATGGAGCTAACCTTTAGTCGGGCATGGTCACCACAGCACCAGCTCGTCTGACGGTAGGCAGCCTAGAGTACATACGGTACATACCATCCTGTCCTACAAAAGTTTAACCCTTATTTCGAAGGGTACATATTGTATTTTATAGTGGCCAACACTAGACTATTTTATTCAGCATAAGAAAGGTCCCGCGCGGTGAAGAGGTTGACATAATCTTCATTTATCTACTTCCCATCGACCGTATTGTGTTTATCATTGATTACTGAATGTCTCAACCTTAGCGTTTTATGTTATTTTTTTAATGTTAGTACCATGCTGCATGGTACTGACGCAAACCATGTAGATAATGCAGATATAAACGAATACAAGAGAATATCATGGTGTTGTATAAAAAATATATCATTTACGGAGAAGTAATACAATGTCTACCATGTAAATAAGAATACCGACCACAGACCCTGCAGAACCTTTATATATATATATATATATATATATATATATATATATATATATATATATATATATATATATATATATATCGTCCAATTCTACGTTGCCTCATGAGGAGCGTAGGAGCCCGGGGCTAGGCAGGTTGGTCCTGACATTTAAGATGAGAGTGACCAGCCTCACTCATCCCTGAGTGGCATTACGTGAGCAATAAACCCCAACCATCCCTTCGATATAAACCTTCACCGGCTCAATCCGATTGGAGCGCCGTAATTACCCACAAAATCATCAGGCGCCAACATTTGGTTATATGGTTACCACTCAGTGTAGTAAATGGTTTCCTGGTGTACAGGAAACCATTTGGCTTGTCACTCAGTGGAGAATCACCCACAGGCAGAAGGAAGAGGAAAGAATGAAGGAAAGAAAGACAGAAGATTGAGTGTAAAGTCATCCGTAGGCAGAAGGACGAGGAAAGCATGAAAGAAAGAAAGACAGAAGATGGAAGGAAAGAGGGATGGAGGAGAGGAAAGTGCAGACACCTGTGAGTAGTACTACACTGAGAGAGTGGATTATATATATATATATATATATATATATATATATATATATATATATATATATATATATATATATATATATATATATATATCAATCCTTTCAGTAATATACGATATTCTTAAACTGAATGGTCTCAGTGTAACAGGAACAAAATATAAATGCCGTCATTGGGCTCATAGTTTTTATATACTTGTCAGCGACGTTAAACGTGGAATTATACGTATGAAAAACGCATTGACTTATTCAGAGGTGGACAGAATGAGTGATCGGTGTAGCAAATTGTGGATGGTTAGCTGTTTCAAGAGCTGTATATTTTCTCCTTCCCGTCAACATTCTTTCCTTGTAACATTCTTCTACACACACACACACACACACACACACAGTGTTAAGGTTGCCAACAAATTTAGTCTTTGTGATGTAGTGTCAAATTTCACACACACACACGCACACACACACACACACACACACACACACACACACACACACACACACACACACACACACACACACACACACACACACACACACACACACAACAAATTCAGTGTTTGTGCTTAAGTGTCGAATTTGTCAGCAGGTACAAATTTATTAAATAAACATTGTTGAAAATCTGGAAGTTCGAATTAATGCTGCAAGGTGGCAGCAGTTTCAGTTGACTTGAAAATTAATCCCTTCATTACAATTATTATTTTTTTTTTCATATTCCTCCTGCGACCTACAACTACTTTTACTCAGCTAAGAAGTGAATTTTGGAGCTAGAAGCGTTAGGCATCGTCTTTACTAACC
The DNA here is from genome assembly GCF_032717465.1 of Coenobita brevimanus. Lineage (NCBI taxonomy): Eukaryota > Metazoa > Arthropoda > Malacostraca > Decapoda > Coenobitidae > Coenobita > Coenobita brevimanus. The sequence goes on along the minus strand of NC_136987.1, from coordinate 13,146,593 downwards.
TCTTCACTACCAGGGCTCCCTCATAAGCTGAATAAAATTGCGTTGTGGCAGCATATAAAATAATAACAATATTATCAGGCTGTGTTAATGATCAGTTTAACAAGATCTTATCTGGTTTGGAACTCTTAAAGCGAGGTTACCATCTTTCCAGCCTGCTCAGATATTACTGGTCAGGTTAGTTGGCTGTTACTATGTTCACACTAAATTTCGAAACAGCGAATAAAAGAAATATCTACTGACTCTGTACAGATGACTCAATATTCTGTTTCTAATTACCCTAAGCCACCTGCTGGGATAGTGGTGTGAGGCACCAGTTAGGATCAAGGTCAGGTGTTTTGTGCAGGCTGGTGGTCATGCAGGATTACCAAGAGCGTGGACTGACATCTACGCTCAGTGCCTCATTTCCATGAGGCTACCACCGGACGATTATATACATTACAAAGCATGATCGTTTCTAGTTATGATCTGACGTCAAACGATATCCTTTCGAATTTGAAAATATTCCCTCGACGTGACCAAAGTCACCTGAAAAAGCATGGATTAAATAAACAGAGTTCAGTAAGTGATGGAACTGAGACCTCGACTACGTTATCCTATTTTGGTGTCACAGCATCGTGCACAGGTTATCATGAGACTAGCCGCTGCGTGTCGTCTTAGCAACGAGTTCATTAATTAACATTTATTTTGCGGAAGCAATTTGTCTGAGGACGTCTTTTATTTCATTTTAGCTCAAAAATAGAAACGCATTAGAAAGAGAGATTCGACAAGAAAATGTTTTCAGCTGCAAGCTGATTGGTCGGCCGATGGCGCTCAGTTTGTTCAAACTCCTCATAGCCCGGGTGCTGGCCACAGAGCTCTATGATATGGAGGGGCCATGTCTGCAGCAAGGGTGTGACTTTGGCCGCCATTTTGAAACAGCCGCAATCGTCACCTTCGCCATGGAAATGCAATTGGAACACTGCTCTTAGCTTGATGTGTTTGTTTCCTTTCTGCTTGTAAGTATACAGTACATATGTATCATACTACAAATACACACACACACACACACATATATATATATATATATATATATATATATATATATATATATATATATATATATATATATATATATATATATATATATATATATATATATATAGCCAGATGCCCCAATCCCGTAAGGGGTGGCCATAAACAAATCGCCTCCATGTCACCCTGTCCAACGCCATTTCACTGCCCTGCTCGCACCTCAAACCCCTTCTCTCTCATATACCTCTCCACTCCATCCCTCCATCTCATCCTCGGCCTCCTCCTCCCTCTCCCCCCCCTGCACCTCACTCGCATACACTCTCCTTGTTAGTCTTCAGCTCTCCATCCTCTCCACATGGCCAAATCACCTCAGTATATTGAATTTTCTCTTAACGCATTCTGTTACATCCACTTCCAGACTACAACACTCCTTCACTTCCTCATATGTCAGTTTGTTTCTCCACGTAACTCCACAGCCACCTCTCAGATAACTCATTTCCACTGCTCTCACTCTCGACTTATTTCCTTCCAACCTAGTCCAAACTTCACATCCATACGTTAGGGTTGGTATCATAATATTGTCACACACTGACTTTTTACTTCTATGCTCACCCCCCTGTTCCATATAACTGTTTTCAAAGAACCAGCAACCATTCCTCCCTGCTGTACCTTTTCAAGCACTTCATCCTCCAAACTCCCATCCCTGCTGATCACACTACCAAGTACTTAAACGCATTCACATTTTCCACTTCCTCCCTATCCAGCATCACTATACTTTCAGCGACTTCATTTCTCTCGAGGACCATCTGTTTACTTTTCCCTACATTCACCTTCAGATTCTGAATCTTACATACTCTAACAAACTCTTTCATGACACCTTGCAGTTCCCTTTTATTTTCGCTTAGCAATACAGTATCATCTGCAAACAACAATATAGGGAGTTTCCAAACCATGCCCTCTCTCATTAGGGTCGCTTCAACATCCACTGCCCTACCTTGTATCTCTTTCATCCATTTACAGAATAAGCAACCATGGGGACATGACACACCCCTGTTTTAATCCAACATTCAGATAGGTAAATTCACTTTGTTCACTACCCACACGCACTGCAGCCTTAGCACCCTCATACATACTCCTCACGGCATTCACAAACTTCCCTTTTACCCCATATATTCTTAATACTTTCCACATTCCTCGTCTATCCACCCTGTCATATGCTTTCTCCAAATCCATGAAGGCGGCATACAGCTTCTTTTCCTTCTCCAGAAACATTCCCATTAAAGGCCTAAGAATGAATATCTGATCTACACAACCTCTTCCCTTGCTAAAACCTCACTGTTCTTCTCAGTCAAATCTCTCTGTTGTTTCCCTAAAACTTTCAATATGTATCCCACCATATACCACGCACTGCCTTTCCCACTTTCCTTTGTACAGAAGAATAATTATACCTGACTGTAATCCTCCGAGACTCTATCCTCCTCCCAGGCCAATCTGCACATTTTCTACAGTATATCCGTTCTACTGCTATCTCTCCCCCATGCTTCAGCTTTTCACCACACACTACGTAAACCCATGGGGATTTCCTAATTTTGATATTCTTCTTTACTTCCACTACTTCCATCCTACTGATTTCTTCCCCTCCTCTCATCTCCTTCCTTCTCCAAGCCATTCTCCAGCCACATATACTCGCATTACTTTAATGCTCTATGTTCAATAGTTCCTTAAAGTGCTCTCTCCTGCTCCCTTTTCCCCCCATCTTCACCAGCAATCTACCATTGTTTACTTTCACACCTCGACTTCATTATCACCCTGTCTAAGTCTCTTTACCTCTTTCCAGAACATTTTCTTACATTCCCTCCACTTTACAATCAAATTCCTTCCAAATTCCTCATCCACTCTCTTATTACCCTCTCCTACCAATCTTTCCACCTCTCTCTTCCTCTCTACGTATAACTCTTCCATCTCTTAACTTTCTCCACGTCCTAGTTTCTCATCCACTCACCATATGCTTTCGTCTTTTGCGCCACAGCCTCTCACCTCTTCATTCCACCATGCTGTTCCTTGCACTCCTTTTCGTCTTCTCTTCACCCCACACACCACTTCACGTGCTGCACAGATTTCTTCTGTGAATATCTTGCACACATCTTCCACCTCCCCCATCTGCTGCAGATCATATTAATCAATCGCTCCACCACTTGTCTCATTTATTCTGCCTTTTGTCCATTCTCATGTAATCTTTCTACTCTCTTTGTTTGGACAACTTCCTCCTGTCCTTCCCTTCTCCTATTCCTCCATTTAATTTAAACCTTGACTTTCACCGCCACCATCTGGTGGTCAGAAAGTCCACTTCCCCAACCACTGTATGCTCTTGGATCCATTACACACCTTTTCATTTTATCATCCACACACACACACACACACACACACACACACACACACACAGTCAGTCATTGCCTTCCAATCATTTAGTTCACATTTTCATCACTCATTCACATATACCTGTGCATCATTTTGTGTTTAAAGAGGGTATTAGCTATCACCAACCCCCTCCGTGCACAAATGTCCACTAAAGCACTGCCATTTTCATCCATTTCTGCAGGCACACCCCACTCTCCAGTTACTCTTTCCACCTTCACATTCCCTACATTTCCATTCATATCTCCAGTCAAAAACACTCATTCCTTTCAAACTTTTCTATGTATGCTTCCACATTTGTCCAGAACTCTTCTTTCACTCAACTTGCAAGATCTTGCGTTGACGCATACACACACACACAATCGCCCACATTTGTAGTCCAATTTTCAATCTTACACACACAATCCTTGAGCCGACGAATCCATACTCTCTTATATTCTCCTTCCAACTCTTGCACACTACAAACTCCTTCTCTTACCCTCTCATTCTTACCTGCTCCCGCACATATACCTCATCCATACTTCCATTCTCTCACAGTCTCACCTTCCCATTTTGTCTCAGTTATTCCACATACATCCACATTTGCATCGTCAAACACCCGGAAAATCTCTCTCTCTTTCAATTCGTCATTCGCACCCTTTACATTCTATGCCGCAATCCGTACCATGTCCTTCGTTCAGTCCTTAGTCGTCAACAGTTGGACGGTCCGCGTCTAGTTTGTTTTTTTCGGTTAGTTGTTTTCTGGGGAGGGGCACTAACCCTCCGCCAACCCACTTTCACGTAGGGATCACGTGTTGGTTGGTTACAAGGTTACCACCCAGCGTTGTAAATGATTTCCTGATTTTCAGGAAATCATTTGGCTTGCCACTCAGTGTAGAGCTACCCTAAAATACTGTATAGTACCGTTCCACTAAAAGGATGGATGACGGGCGCCCCACCTACCAATACACACACACACACACACACACACACACACACACACACACACGTTATATATATATATATATATATATATATATATATATATATATATATATATATATATTTTTATTGTGTGTATTGGTAGGTGTCTTGCTAACACTAACTGTTTTGTTTTATTTCAGACAGCCACCTGATAGTGAAGGCTAAATGGATTTTTCATGTAATCTCGTTGAGGCAAAGAGTCTATTGAAAACTAAATAAAATCTTTTGGCGATAGGAAGAATAAAATGAAATAGACATTTTAGGGCTAAAGGGTTTAATGAATGTTACATCTGCTTCGCACATTTTCACACAAATGCGCTTAGTATTACACAACTGTTGTGGTGCAATCAGGCCCTAATCTGAAAAGCATATAACTGTGATGCAAATATCTGCAACAGAAATTTCAACGTGTGATATGCTAAACCGAACAGCAGGAAAGAAAAATTGATGAAGGTTTATTAAATGTCAAATGAAATCATGCATCCACGACATAACTGAGTCAGTAACTATATGTTATGGATCTGGTTTCTTGTTATAGATTTTAGCAATAACGCAGAAACAATGAGTGCATAATTCTCTAAAAAACTGATAAGCCAGACTTTGCGACGCACATTCAGTAATTAAGTCAGAACACGCCAGGAATTTAATTTTCTATGTTAAATAATGAGTACCTTCATAAAGGACAGGTTCATCATCATCATCATTATCATAATCATCATCATCATCGTCATTATCGTCGTCGTCATCGTCAAGAACTTCACTGACAGTAATGCATAAAGTAAATAACAACACGAAAACTCAAAAATAGAACTATCAGTAGAGTGCCCAGTGAATTAAACTATACCTTGAACATCACAGATAAGCCTTTTAAATCGTCTTATCCAACTCCCTGTCCTACGGATCCATACAATTCGCCATACCACAGGGGCTGAGACAAATCCCTTCACTTCCAAGATAAGAACGGGATGCAGCATTCCTCATGTGTTTCTATACAAAATGTATTCATACATTCTCTCCTCTTTTTTTTTTTTTTTTTTTTTACCCTCCACCTGACAAAGTCAGAGGAGGATGTTGTTATCACCGGGATAAATAGGTGTCCGCCAGCAGAGTTGGGCAGCAGTGTGGCAGGGCAGCTGGCCCGGCGTAGAGATTTTGTGTCCGGGCCAGAACTCAGAAACTATTCACTGTAGAGTCATGAAATTTCTCATGGCTATGTGTCTTATAGTGAACTGGTGCCTTTTGAGTGGTAGAGTGTGTCTTATGTATTATTATTTTTTTGAAAATACTGAAATGCGACCTGGGCAGGGAATCTGAAGGTCCCAGGTTCTCATTACGCCCAGCTTTAAAAGACTAGATGAGAGGGGGGTTGAGAACCGTTATGCTCTTGGTTAGGTGTGCAGGGAGGTGGGGGTATGTGCTTGGTCAGATGGAGCGTTGCAACAGAGCAACGTTGCCTGTTTCTTTTTTTTACCATCCACATTCTGCTTTCAATCGCATTTCCTACCATTCATTCGTCTATCTTCTGCCTACATTCTCATGGTCGGGGCAGCTCCAGCATTCTATTCCAGTAGCCTCCACACGATATCATTCAGCTGAGAATGAGAATACTTGCGACAATTCTGCGATATTATTCCAGTTAACGCCAAGTAGTTTAAGTAGCTGACAATGTAAGTATATGGGGCTGAGAATTGTAACAATGTCAGCATCAACCCTTACCGTGTGGACAAATCGTGTGTTCTATTCCAGCTAAAACCAGATGATATTGTTCCGCTATGAGTGAGTAATAGGATCTTGAAAGTGTTATCATTACGGTACCATCCCATATCAATATAGCTTCCCGAATATAGGATATTTACAATTTTGAAGACTGAACAATTCACGTCTCACGAGAGGAATATAAACTGTCGGCACTTGGTTACTAGAAATACTACAAAATGTAAAAAATTTTCATAAAGCATTTTATTTCTGACACCGGCAGCTTTTACTTTAATTATTTGTCCAAATTACTGACTCTTCTGTGCTTGCTATATTTCATAAATATTATTTTCGTAGTCATGGTCCGGTTATATATACAGTATATATATATATATATATATATATATATATATATATACATACATATATATATATATATATATATATATATATATATATCATCAGCCGTTTGAGTATCCACTGCAGGACCGGCCTATCCCGACCGAAGTCGGGACGATACAGCCAATGTATCTCTACCAAGTGGCTTAGTGGCTGGATGAATCACTCTTGCGTGATAATCAAAGACGGTGAATGAAACCCACACTTGTAGACGAAGAATATAATTACCAAACAGTTTCGGTGGACACTGCCACCATCTTCAGTGGTCAAGATAGTGAGAGGGAATGACATATTGACTATACAAGAGTTCCTTTTTATGCGTGTGTGTGTGTGTGTGGAAGGGGGGGTAAAGGTGGGGTGGGGTAGATTGTAAGCGGGGATAAACCCCAGGGGGGACATTACCGGGCAGGTCAGGTGTAATTCCTATCTGACCCTACCTGTGTCTTAGCAGGAAGGGACATTTCCACTAGGGACCTCATTATTGGATCTAGCTTGTACATACCTTCACTAAGGTTGAAATTCTCGTATTTCTGGATACACATGGCTTCAATAATCTTTCGTTTCCGAAAGTCATGACTTCTATACAATAGATGGCTACCTTGCCAGTCAATTCTGTGGTTGGCTTCACAAACATGGTTAAATATTGCATTATTTAAATTACATGTTCTTATGGGAAATCTTCCAAAACTTAAGGTATCCAAAATGGTTCATTAAACAAGCATACCTCCGCGCTAGGCGATCTTACTACGTACCTAAAGAACCCACCACAGAAAAGAAACGTTTCCTCACTTTGCCTTATGTTGCAGACTTGAATATGTTAAAGTTAATAGGTTACAGTAGTGAGGTAAATATAGCATTTAGGTATACCTCCACCATCAGAGCAATGTTAGTAAAGAACAAATGTACAACATATTCAGAAGCAGGCATATATAAAATTCCTTGCAAAGATTGTGAACTAGTTTACATAGGAGAAACAGGTCGTAGTTTGGAAACACGGATTAAGGAACACAAGTATGCCATAAGAACATGTAATTTAAATAATGCAATATTTAACCATGTTTGTGAAGCCAACCACAGAATTGACTGGCAAGGTAGCCATCTATTGTATAGAAGTCATGACTTTCGGAAACGAAAGATTATTGAAGCCATGTGTATCCAGAAATACGAGAATTTCAACCTTAGTGAAGGTATGTACAAGCTAGATCCAATAATGAGGTCCCTAGTGGAAATGTCCCTTCCTGCTAAGACACAGGTAGGGTCAGATAGGAATTACACCTGACCTGCCCGGTAATGTCCCCCCTGGGGTTTATCCCCGCTTACAATCTACCCCACCCCACCTTTACCCCCCCTTCCACACACACACACGCATAAAAAGGAACTCTTGTATAGTCAATATGTCATTCCCTCTCACTATCTTGACCACTGAAGATGGTGGCAGTGTCCACCGAAACTGTTTGGTAATTATATTCTTCGTCTACAAGTGTGGGTTTTATTCACCAAGTGGCTTAGGCTGTCTATTAGAGATTGTATGTAGGGTGAGAAGTGCTTGTAAGTGTAATTGTAGTGTTGAAGTGGCTTTGGATGTGTGTGTAGTCTGTGAACCAAGTGTAATCGGCCCGCGCAAGGCGACTGGGTGCAAACATACTAAGTAAGCGACACTGGTTCAACCACAGCACCCCTTGTGTCTGCCAATGCAGTACGTGGCCGGATGAACACTCCCAAAGTTTATTACACTGGCGGGGAGCAAACCCTGGCCCACCCGTGTATGAAACGCACACTCTACCACTGTACCACAGAGGCTCATATATATATATATATATATATTCTGTGTGCCACTACCTGCTGCGGGTGTGCATAAAACACCTCTACCCTTGACGTTTCTGTCTCACTGTCTGAAGATGTAATATACGAAAGTACTCACTGTCGCTCCTTTCATTTCTCCTGTGGTTAGTTTTCATATATATATATATATATCCATCATCCAATCCTACATTGCCCCAAGAGGAGCGTAGGAGCCCGGGGCTAGGCAGTTGGTCTCGACATTTAAGATGAGAGTGACCAGCCTCACTCATCCCTGACTGGCATTACATGGGCAATCAACCCCAACCATCCCTTGGATATAAACCTTCACCGGTTCAATCCGATTGGAGCGCAATAATTACCCACTAAATCACCAGGAGCCAAAATTTGGTTATATGGTTACCACCCAGCGTGGTAAATGGTTTCTTGGTGTACAGGAAACCATTTGGCTTGTCACTCAGTGTAGAGTCACCCACAGGCAGAAGCACGGCTAGATTAAGCATGTGGGAGGCCCGGGGCCCGCTTGGAAGGGAGGCCCCCTTTCCAACTCCCCCAATGGCATACACCACAGACTGGTAACCTAAATCCTAATATATAAATAGGACACTTTTAGTTAGAAAATACTGAACGGGGACTATTCATCCAATGCTGTAATATGTAATGCATAAACACGAAATGAAATGAACACAAGTCAAATCATTTCATAAAATAAAAATAGGATAGCATAACAGTTTTTTTTCGCAAAAATTACTGTGGATCACCATGAAAACAGCCACACACCAACCGTCACATGGCCGACGTAGACGATACCATATATTCTAGTATTATATTCTAGTATTATATTATATTATATTATATTATATAATATATATTATATTATATATGTTATTATATTATATTATTATTATATTATATTCTATATTATATTCTATTCTATTGTTATATTATATCCAAGTTGCTAAAAGACAAGTATTGATGAAAATGACAAGTATTGTAGTCTGTATTATGGTTTGTGCTTCTGCAATTATGATTTAGAAATTGACTAACTAGTAATTATCATGATTTATCAACAGTTTGGTCATAGACATCAGAAAAACTAAGGTAAGTCTAAATAATTTATCATGACGATGTCAGTTCAATAAAAAATATTTTTCATAGAATATGTTTAATGTTCCAGATACAGTTTTGAATATTAGGGATACCTTTCTCAGCACAGGTGGGTGCCTGTGCTCAACTTTCTGCTGCTCTGGTGGGAGGCCCTCTCTTGGTGGGTGGCCCAGGGCCTGGGCCCCTTGGCCCCCCCCTTCCTTAATCCGGCGGTGGGCAGAAGGAAAAGGAAAGAATGAAGGAAAGAAGAGGAAGTGTAAAGTCACCCGTAGGCAGAAGGACAAGGAAAGAATGAAGGATAGAAAGATAGAAGAGGATGGAAGGAAAGAAGGATGGAAGATGGGAAAGAGCAGACACCCGAGAGCAGCAATACATCGAGTGAGTGGATGGTGAGCGCCCCCACCTACCACTTATATATATATATATATATATATATAGAAAACTGTGTGTGTGTGTGTGTGTGTGTGTTGGAGAAACACACATTACAAGTACTTACCTACGTGAAAAGTTTTTTTACGCCCAAGCCAGGAATCGAACCCAAGACCTCTAGACAGCAGTCAGGCACTGTTATCACCACACCATGGCGTAAGAAAAGCTTAGCCACCTCAATTCTATGACGAACCAAGTAAATCCGGTATGGGAGGATATTTTTCAATCCCAACCCATTTGATTGTGTATCATCATATGGGGTGGGATAATAAAAGTCAAGCCATGTGTGTGTGTGTGTGTGTGTGTGTGTGTGTGTGTTTGGTAATTTTTTTCATGGGAGCGGTAATAGATATGAACCTAATTCGTCTTGGATTAGGTTAGGGAAAGTAAAGGAAGTGTCAGTAAAAAAAAATGGCACTCTCGCACAGCGCGACAGCAAGGAATAGCCGAAAATCGCGTTGTGTAAATATGTCTGTCTGGGAGTTTATATACTTCTTTCTCTAGAACGGAATACATATTGATCTAATTCCTTTTTACTTTAGGTCAGTGTACGTTCAGGGAGTGTCAGAAAAATACCAAACAAAAAGTTTGGCCATCCTGCGAGACACGACGGCGTAAAATTGTCGGAAATCGTGACAGAGAACAATATGAGAAAATAAATTTTTCGACTTTTTGGTCAGAATTGGTCACTGTGGACTCAGTAACGGTAGAGAAACAAAGAAAATCGTATTTGCAAACATTTTGTGATGAGATTATTAGTTAGTCCCGCAAATTTTGCGAGCAAGCACTTGTATATACATAAGATACATACAAACACCTGTCATAGTGCTGAAGGGGTAAATTTTTGTTTTTGATGCATTTCTTCACAAAATTTCTCATCTAAATCCACTCCTTGACGTTGATACGCCCGATGACGTATTTTTGTTTTATTTCAGCCCTCTACAAATTATTTTCATCAGCCTAGAATACTCGGTCTTTAGGGAATGGGTTAGAAATAAACCCTATTAGTTACTTTTCTTTGAGATGTTACCTTACCTAATAGACGATTTGAGAGAGAGAGAGAGAGAGAGAGAGAGAGAGAGAGAGAGAGAGAGAGAGAGAGAGAGAGAGAGAGAGAGAGAGAGAGAGAGAGAGAGAGAGAGACTGATATAGTGTCAAGAGAGTGAATAAAAAACAGGGTATATCCTGGGACTGAATAGGGTAATTCCTTAACTCTTTGTCTGTGATGATATATTCTACATTGTATTTTTGCTCTATTCTGGTAACATAAATCACACTGAGAAAGAGTTGTCAAAAATCAGAGTTCATAATAGCCCTCATTAACCACTTCACTGCTTTATTGTTCTGCTAAACTTAAAAAAGGAAATCTTGTGATGCAGGAAGAATATAGTAAATATTACGTCCTCTTTCTAAAGTGGTTAATTTCACGGTAGTCAGTGAACCTGCTGTGTGGCCTCTAAACAATAATCTGTGGTTCTTTCATGAAATGTGGTCTCTTCTGTCAATCTGCCTGGCCGCAACAAGTATAAGAAAAGGTTATCGTTTTACGACGATCGTATTTACGTATTACGTTTGGCCATGTGGAGAGGATGGAGGGTGAAAGACTGACGAAGAGAGTGTATGTGAGTGAGGTGGAGGGGGGAAGAGGGAGGGGGAGGCCGAGGATGAGATGGAGGGATGGGGGTGGAGAGGTATATGAGAGAGGGGGGTGTGAGTTGGGAGCAGGGCAGTGAAATGGCGGGGGACAGGGCGACTTGGAGGCGATTTGTTTGTGGCCACCCCAAACGGGATTGAGGCGTCTGGCAATTGATAGTTAGGTAGATAGTATTTACGTGAGGTATACTGTACTGCATATATTGATACTCACAAAATTTTCAATTTCATCAGCATTTTGTCTATATTTCCGGCACCCGTCATCCAGGATCATTTTAATAATAGAGGTCTCTTCTAAGCTATCATACATTGCCATAGTGGTAGAAAAAATATATAAAAAGGGTAAACAGAGAAATACAAACTGAATTGGTTTACAATTTTTACATGTACTGTATATAATTCTTACATTCCGTCACCCTCATAAGAAAACTGCCTAAGTCATTATTTCCTACTTTTCGGGAAATCGAAAAAAAACTCTCATTTTCTTAATTGTCAATGACCTAGGAAGAAACCTGAGGCGCATTTTAGACCACTCACACCCTAGATCTGACAAAGGCAGCTATACCAACAGGTGTGCCACGTGATGAAGAATTGATTTAGGCAAAAATCCAGAAGTCGCCGAGAAATGACAGGCATTTTTTTTTTTTTTTTTTTATGAGGGTGACGATTCTTTTTCTTCTTACCCAACAGCACTTTTTTTACATATTCCCATATGGACCCAAATCCTGACTGGGCTGAGATCATAAACAAACCTATGATCGATTCGCTGTCTTACACGAGTTGTGTTTTTACAGGAAGAGCAAGGGACGTGGAAGCTTTGACTCTCCCATTTCCTTGTTCTTCCCGCAAACACAAGTTATAGTTACGACAGGATTTTGTTACTGAATCTCAGTCAACATTTGGGTGACATTAACTCTCACATTGTTCGGCCAGCTCTAGTATCCTGCTCCAACTCTGGTATTGTGTTACGGTGGATGAAGCTGGCTTGTGTATGTGAGAGGAGGGGAGGGGGGGGGGAAGCCGCTGGAAATGGGAACGGTGATGAAACGAACTGTAAGGCTTTAGCGATTCAGACCATCTATATAACTCTTTGCAGTATCCAGTATTGTTTTTAATCCACTTGCCACCCAGTGACAGGTCTAACTGCATTCTTGCTGCCTTAATAGATTTTGTCCAACCTCCCTCAGCGAAGAGTTATGCGTATCACACCGCTAACCTCTACATACAGTGACGTCTTTTTATAATTTAACTAGCCGAAAAAGTCCGCCCGGAGGGCGGACTATTTCGGCTAGCTCCTGCGTAGGGCTGATTGGGCCTTCGGCCAATACACCTAATGTAACTTTTCAACATGCAATTAATCCTAATAAATTATATACCAAAACACTCACTGGATCATGCTGATTCAGATTATGTATCATATGTGGGGGTAGACCCTAAGGGAGCCGAGTTTATAGGTAACAAACATACAAACACACGCCTTTATCATTATAGATTATGCTAGTAGAGGTAATTTTCTTCACCTTAGGTGAGCCTCATGTTATTAAAAGAGTTGACTGTTGGGCTGCAGCCACACATGTCCGAAACGTGATCGACTAGATGAAACGAAGTACGGGGTTAGAGCCGCCGCACCATCTGAGTCTGAAAGTTGGGTGAACCCCTGAACCTCGTATCATCTTGTCTGTCACATGTTTCGGCCAAGTGTGGCCGCACCCTTAGTCAGGCATGATCTCATTAGGCTGATGATAGCCAAGATTTACTAAATGCCGTCCTGCCTTGTAAATGTTTAACCCTCGTCTCCGGAGGACATGCCTTGTGCTTTATTGTGGCGAATACTAGACGATTTTATTCTGCTTAAAAGAGACATCTGGCGGTGAAAAGGTTAGAAACATTCTCCAATATTCCACTTATCACCGTCCGAGCTGTAGCTAACGTAACGCCTCTTCCTCAGCCATTTATTTTGCACATTTTTACCTAACACTGTACTGTGTGTTACTATTGCTATTCATAGCGATAACAGAAGGACATTAAACTGCATACACGAGAGTATCAAGACGCTATATATAAAACATCTCGAATATGATGACGTGTTAAGAAGTGTCCCATGCCAACAAGAAATGGACCACAGACGACAACATCTATTAATACTTTTAACTCCTTCAGCTCTAGGACGTCGTATGTAACGTATTATAGCTATTCTCTGATGATTATGGGTAGCGTAGCTTAGGATGCACCTTTGGAAGCAGAATGGGTTGGACAAAGTTAATATTAACCCCTGTGATACGGTGGCCTTTCATAGCTTATTCTTGCTACCTTCAGACGATTTTTATCAAACTTAGGAAGGGTGTCACTGGTTAATGAAATCTGTATCTAACCTCTCAAGTAAAAGAAAAAAAAAATTCCACCATATCACCAAAATAGCCCTACTTTTAAAAATATAAATCTAATAGAACGTACGTCATCGGAGTGAAGTTGTTAAACTTTCATTACTATGGGTCATAAGTAGGCTAAATCACATAATCTAGATGTAGGAAATATAAAACAAAAATCGTTTCTTTGTTTATTACGGGATAATGCACTTGCCAGCGACATAAAGGGAGAAATTATAGGTATGAAAAAGCATTGCCTTGTTCCGAGGTGGACAGAGTGAGTGATCGATGGGTAGGGTATGCTGGTTCACACAGCGTATATTTTCTTTACCGTTCACATTCCTTCCTTTTAGCTCTCCTCTACACACACACACACACACACACACACACACACACAGTGTATATTTTCTTTACCGTTCACATTCCTTCCTTTTAGCTCTCCTCTACACACACACACACACACACACACACACACACACACACACACACACACACACACACACACACAGTGTATATTTTCTTTACCGTTCACATTCCTTCCTTTTAGCTCTCCTCTACACACACACACACACACACACACACACACACACACACACACACACACACACACAGTGTATATTTTCTTTACCGTTCACATTCCTTCCTTTTAGCTCTCCTCTACACACACACACACACACACACACACACACACACACACACACAGTGTATATTTTCTTTACCGTTCACATTCCTTCCTTTTAGCTCTCCTCTACACACACACACACACACACACACACACACACACACACACACACACACACACACACAGTGTATATTTTCTTTACCGTTCACATTCCTTCCTTTTAGCTCTCCTCTACACACACACACACACACACACACACACACACACACACACACACACACTACATTGTCGGCATTTCAGGTATTAATTATGATTTTTTTTTTTTCATGCAAGGCAAAAGGAACCAATGGCCAGGAGCTTGCAAATTGTTCCCTCCAAGAAAAATATAAAAACAAAAAAGCGTAGGAGCCCGACATTTAAGATGAGAGTGACCAGCTTCACTCATCCCTGAGTGGCATTACATGAGCAGTCAACCCCAATCATCCCTTGGATATAAACCTTCACCGGCTCAATCCGACTGCAGCGCAATAATTACCCACTAAACCACCAGGAGCCAAAATTTGGTTATATGGTTACCACCCAGCGTAGTTAATGGTTTCCTGGTGTACAGGAAACCATTTGGCTTGTCACTCAGTGTACAATCACCCACAGGCAGGAGGAAGACGAAAGAATGAAGGAAAGAAAGACAGAAGAGAGAGTGTAAAGTCACCCGTAGGCAGAAGGACAAGGAAAGAATGAAGGAAAGAAAGACAGAAGAGGATGGAAGGAAAGAAGGATGGAGGAGAGGAAAGGGCAGACACCCGACAGCAGCACTACATCGAGTGAGTGGGTGGTGAGCGCCCCCACCTACCACACAAAAAAACGAGCTAAATTCAAGATCTGCTCATTCCCAGATGCCTGGAAACACTGTGCTTGAAAGACTGGAGGTCATAGGCAGTAGGAAATACAGACAGAAGGAGACAGTTCCAGAGTTGGCCTGTCGCATACATAATGGACTGAGAGTAACGGTTAACTCTTGCATTAGAGAGTTGGACAGAAACGGGATGAGAGTTTGTTGATAGACGGGTGCTTCGCCCTCGCGGTAATGGTGGAGTGATGCAATCAAACAGTTCAGAGGAACAGTGACCAATGAAGTGGTGATTGAAAAATAGATAAAGATGCAACAGTGCGGCGAATAGACAGAGGTCTATTTGTCTGCACCTTGTTGAGAAGAGCTGTATGTCGGGAGCCTCCCCACACATGAGAGTTGTATTCTGCACAGGAGCGAATAATGCCCGTGAATAGTCAACAACTGCGCAGAGGTCATGGAGATGGCTTAGCACACCTGATCTCTTCGAAGCAGATTTTACAAGAGAGAGAACATGATTTTTCAAAGATTAATCACCAGAGAATGAAATCCCAAGAATGTTTAAAGATGATGCAAGATTGAGCTGGATATTTTTGAAAGTTAAACGATACTCCTGCGGTAGATTTTGTTGGGTTCTAAGATGTGAGAACTGAATTTATTATGCGTTAAAAACAGGGTTACTTTTTCCCCATTCAGAGATATGAGCCAGGTAAGACAATAGGGGCGTCATAGCCTCATCCCTTGTATGTTCAGGTAATTGCTAATATGCTGCGGGAAGTGAATGGAAAGGTGAAGGATGGACCCATCAATTTATGAGCGGATAGGCTTAGATGTACAGCTTAGAAAGGCATTGATGAATAGAAGGAATGAGTAGGTGACAGGACAGAACCTTGAGCTGAGCTCCAGGAGAAGCAGAGTGGCCATCTACAACCGCAGCTCTAGAACGACCAGAAAGGAAGCTAGAGTTGAAGGCACAGAGAGAAGGATAGAAACTGTGAGAGGGCAATTTAGAAATTAAAGATTTATTCCAGACTCGATCAAAAGCTTTTGAGATGTAGAGTGCAATGGCAAACCTTTTGCCAAAGTCCCGAAAGAAGGATGACCAGGAGTCTGAATGGTGGGTGAGACGATCGCCAGTGCAGCGTCCCTGGCGGAACCCATACTGGCGATCAGAAAGAAAGCTGTGATAGAAAAGGTGCTTATTAATATTATTATTTTTTTGTTAAGAATAGACTCAGAAACTTTTGAAATATAAGATGTTAAAGCAATTGTGCAATGGTTAGAGGGCTGGAAATGGTCACCCTTCTTTGGGAAAGGCTGATTAGGAGCAAACTTCTAGCAAAGGTACATGTTGCAGACAAAGGCAGAGTAAAGCAAATAAGTTTACATAGGCAGGGTGTAAGCACAGAAGCAGAGTTCTTGAGGACAACAAGAGAGATCCCGTCAGACCCATATGCCTTGTTAGTGTTGAGGCAAGTGATGGCAGAATATACATCAGCTGAAGAAATTTTGATGTTAGCCATGAGGAAATCAGAGAGGGGAGGCGATAGAGGAACAGCACCAGAATCGTCTAAGGTGGAACTGGAAGAGAAAGTGTGAGTGAAGAGTTCTGCTTGATCAGTAGATAAAATAGCTACAGAGCCATCAGAGTGGAAAAGAAGAGTGAAGGATGATGAAGTAAAGTTGTTAGAAAGGTTTTTGGTAAGAGCAGAAAGAATTTGAGTTGGAGAGTTCAGAGCATTTTGTACGAATGAAATTATTATTAGCAGGGCGAAGAACAGACTTAGCCCGACTCTGGGCAGAAACATGAAAGATATGAGATTCAAGGTGGTTTGGCTCCAATACTTTTTGTAGGCCTTCTCCTTGTTGTAGACAGCATTAGATCATGCGTGATTAAACCATTTTTTTTTCTTAAGTCACAGGATATGAGAAAGGAATGTATGCTTCCATGCCCAAGAGAATAACCTCCATAATGGGCAAGGCACACTCACATGGCTCTCGGCCACGGAAGATGTAATCATTCCAGGAAAATCAAAGATGTACTGCCTGAGGACCTCACAATAAATAGCCGCTGCTTCTTGGGAGGGTACATACGCCTTACTAGAGTGATAAGTCAGGTTCAGGTGATAAGGTCTGATTGGAGGAGTCCAATGGTCAGCAAAGATAAACAGTTCAAGCAGAAGGATTAGTTGTAAGGAAGAGGTCATGTATGTTGAAACGCTCTTCAAGGAGGTCAGGGATACGGGTAGGGTGCTGTACAAGCTGCTCTAGGACATTAAGAGTAGAAAAGATGTAGGCTTGTTCACCAGGTGGATCAGTGAATGGAGAGGAGAGCCAAAGGTGGCGGTGTATATAGAAATCTAGATTGGAGATGTCAGAGAAAAGAGAAATTGATAGAATGTGTTTCATCTTAGAAGTAAGGTATTCGAAAAAAATTTCCTATGGGGATAAGTAAACAGCACAAATATATTTAGTCAATGAATGACATGAAAGTCGAAGCCAGAAAGCAGAGAAAGCAGAAGATTCAAGTTCATGAACACGAAAGCAAGATATGTTGTTGTGTGCATATACACAACAGCCACCACTGACTTTGAAAGGAGTATAGAGAAAGTAGGAGGATACACAGAAGGGTTTGGAATCAGTCGCCACAGACAGTTGAGTCTCAGGTGGGAAGAGAGGGTAAGGTTTAGAGGAGGAGAGGTGGTGCTCAGCAGAAAGAAAGTTAGAGGAGAGGCTGCTAATGTTGCAGAAATGGAAAAGTGAGTCAGACAATGGTTCCATGCATCTCACTTGGTCGTCACTATGAGAGGGGAGGATGGTGGGGGCTTTTATCCCCCCCCCCCGGGACTCTAAGGTTTTGTGATAAGATGCCATTTTTTTTTTTAACAGGAAGTGTAGTGTGTAATTTGCATATAGAATAGTTTGATGTTGATAGATGAACCTGTATTGGAGAGCATGCTTGCCTACTCTCCTCTTCGAATACCTTTTGTTTTGTTTTTGTTTTGTTTTGTTCTTGTCGTAGAGGCCATGAAACTTACACCAGAAGGGCTTACAACAAATTAATGTTTTCAGTCCAGCCTTATCGACTTTATATGTATTGGTGTAGAATTGTTCATATCCTGCCTACACCATACTAAGAGATCGGATTCTTTCGGATGGTTCGACTGCACTTGTGCCGTCGCAACTAACCCAAAGAGTTTAGCAAATATATAACTCCTAAAATCGGGAATTACCGAATCATTCACGCACTTTAATATTGTCAGAAGCCACGCCAAAGTAATAATAAATCTTGCCAAATCAAACTTTCATCACAACAAAGCATCCAAACTGTTAAATAATCCAAATGACAAAAAAAAAAAAAAAAAAAAAGTAGGTCTACTCTCAATTCTTTCAATACTTACTTTAAAAAGCCATCATTCATTCCCCCACAAAAATCTTTAGACCAAAAATTGTAAATTATCCCCCATGAAAATGGTAATATACTTGACGTTTGCCAGAAATTCTGAGGGGGAATCAACCAACTAATGCTCCTGTACCAGTACTTGACTCTCTCGAAATTCCTCAACAAAAGATGAAGACTAGACATGTAAAATCTAGCCTAGACAATTTACCAAACAACGAATCTCCAGACCCGGAACGAATCTTGTAGAACTTCGTAGCGTCTTGTAGTGTGTTTTGTAGATCAGCTACACGTAAGTTGTACTCTTGGATGAGCGGTAATTATACGCGAGTAGGTTTGTAAGTAGATAATCTCAGTTCTCATTGGCATGCAATGACAGGAGAGGTACAGATGAGTATGGGACCATGTATAATTTTATTTATCTTGAAAAGATTAACTAAAGTCTCGCACATACGAGTGAAGCATAAAGTAGACACGCTGTTACCTCCAATTAGACCCCTCTCTCTCTACAACCTCTTGCTACAATCGCCAGCCCCTTTGTGCTCTCTAACTCTCTCATCCTGCCCTAGGAGGGCCAGTGTCACGTGTGCAAGACACATGTGAATGTTCGAGAAACCCGTGTGTCTGTGTGTATGTAGCCTTTCCGGTGACATAGTGTACGTGTGGCATTTTTTACAGAATCGCAAACACATTTCATCTGGTCGACTCTCGCTGACACATTTCCCGTTCCCACACCTTGGCTGGTGCTCCTGTCTATCTGGCTAGCTATCCATCATGCTATCATTTATGATTTGTTTTTATAATATGGAGTCCTGACACGAATTTCTCCCATAGTTTTGAAAATTTGTTCCCCAGAATTTCTCCTCTTTTAGCTAAATTATTCAAACTACACTTACCTACTTTTTCATTCCCTAACTCTTAGAAAGAAGCCAACATCCACCCAGTTTTAAGGATAGGAAATTCGTCTGATGCTTTTGATTACAGAACAACAGCTATCGCAGTTTTTCTTGGTAATGAGTTTGAGTTTGTCATTTATAAGCAGTGTTAAAAATCATGAATCCAACAACTTAATTTATGATATTAGAGATCCACTGTCAATATACAAGTCTTATTACTCATAGTCTATCAAGCAGTTGACAAAAAGGAAGAAACCCGTGCCGCTTCCCTTTATATTTCTAAGTTTTCGATGGCACAATTCTCTGTTATGCAAACTCTCTTGCTAAGGCGGTGATCTTTTATTCTACTGATCTAATTTTTAAGCAGCAGAATGGCAATGAAAAGGTAGATGATATACTGTATACTCCAGTTTCAATTCAGTTAATGCTGGTGTGCCACAACGTTCCGTCTTGTTTCCCATCCTGTTCCTCATTCATATTAATTATCTCTTGTCTGCCACCCATGATCCCATTCACTTATAAGCAGATGACTCAACGATTCACAGTGTCGTTACGCTTCACCACTCATTCACAAAGTTTCATATCTTTAACTCTCAACTCAGCAAAGATCTCCTTAAATCATGACTCATCTAAGATGAATGGGGACAAAATAGCATTGTCTCGTTTAACGACAGGAAGGTAAAGAATGTTCAGTTTACTAACAGACATATAGTGCATCATTTCCATATTACCTTCACTGCAACCAATATTGTGTCTCTAACAGCACTGAATTTTTTGGTGATTTGCTTAACAGTACTTCTCACATTAGATCATTTACAGAGTTGTCTGAAGCAAATGTGGATTGTCATTGAGTCCAAACTTCTTCACTGGCGAGCAGTTAGCTATAATTCACAAGATTAATGTGCGCTTTCAGCTCGAATGCTGCTCACCCTTGTGTAATGGATACGGAAATATTGCACTAAAACAATTAGACAAAATTCAAAACAAAGCTAAAAGAGTAACTAATAACCCAGCAGTTACAAATGAACTACCACCTCTACGCGTAAGAAAGTTTGTTGTGACTTGTATTATTTTACAGATACCTCTACAGTGAATGCTTACCGAACATGAAGTTGCATCCACACTGCCACCTCTCCACGCCTTCCTGTTCTACATGGACATAATCTTATACTGTCTGTCACTCCGTCATATTGTAGAATTTCTATCAGAACTCATTTATTCTACTAACTGCTTCTCTCTGGAATTTGCTTCCCCGCATTAGTTTCCTCAAGCTTTAACCCGCAACAGTTCACGTCAGGTTTTGAAACATTGTCAAGCAGCTATCTTCCGCACTTGTGCAAATGCCTCAGTAACCAAGTTTTAGTTATCTGTCTCGTTAGACGTCTGGTGGACTAGAAATTTGATGCAGCAGTTCGGGTGAAATCAGGAAATTTCTGCATGTTGGAGGTCACATAATTTCACCAAGGGCTTAGGCGAGACACCTACCCTTAACCCCTTCGTTACGACGATTTATTTAATATTTTAATCAGACGATATTATTAAAAAAATCAGCAGGGCATCTCCTGAAGTAGCGAAGGGGCTAACGGAAGCTAACCCCACTTATTCGAAAATCCTCCCGTGAAATGAATATCGTCGTTTGGGAAAAAAAAAAAAAAAAAAAAAGGACGTTCTCGTAGAGAAGGAACTAAATTCTCTGCATTACAGTAGCCTAGCGATGAAGCCTAACACTTTGCAAAAGTTATCATGAGTTTTGTTCTTACACACCATCTTAATAAATAACTCAGTAATCAACGGTTGTTGTAATGAAGGACTTTATCCCTTGGATGACAATTTTAATTTTATGAATGTTACTATCACACAATTATATACCCCCCTTTATCTTTTTTTTACCTTAGTAGTAAAAGCATAAAACTATATCCAGTTCTGCATTTTGAAAGTCTGATCTTAGGTGAATAAAACTGTCTGGAAATAGGAAGACTAGTATGTAAATAACAGCCTCGTTATAGAGAGGTGAAGTGTTCTGGAATACGGTCGCCTAAATTCTATTCATCGCAAGGGCTATGAGAGAGAGAGAGAGAGAGAGAGAGAGAGAGAGAGAGAGAGAGACTGCATATACAAGGTGGTCCATATACTGTACTCCTCCGCTCCACTAATCAATCTTTCTTATATTGCGGGAACACCTAGTCATAATTACCAGCATCTACCTTGCACCGCCACTATTGCAGATGAAGCTAGTATTGTATATTAATAATGTCAAAATTCTCGTGAAAATGCCAACGTGTTTCGAACGTTAGTGATTTGTTTTGGAAGAAGTGGTGGTTTGGAGAAACAGAATACCAATTTACTCCTGACTGATTATTGTTTGTTTATTCATTTATTTTTATTTGAACTTCCCACATCCCCATGAGAAGTTTTCTTCTTTTATCATTATTATTATCATTATTAATTATTATTATTATTATTATTATTATTATTATTATTATTAATTAATTTATTTATTTATTTATTATAAAACTACGATTATTCAAAGGCTATTTGGCGTACAGCCTTCAAACTTAGTCAACTTATTCGGGTTGTTGTCCGCTTCTTTTAGTAAAATATGGTGGCAATCCGACACCCGGATCTCCCAATATTATACGAACCACATAAAAGTAAGTTAGCTAAGCTGTCCCAGGAACCTTTTAAGTTAGGAAACTGATAGCTTGCAACAAAATAACCTTAAGCCAGACGCAGGCCGGAGGTGAGTATGGTTTCAATCAGTTGATTATTCTCTGCATTCGCCTGAAATAAAAAAATTGGGACTTTTCCTGATATTCATGATGTCACCTAATTTTCCATGAAGGATTACAGTTAGAGCCACCAAACTTGGTGGTCTAATAGTGTGTGATGAGATAAGGTGACACGCACAAGATCAGTCACCTTGACCCTGCCTGGGGTAAAAAAATTGGGATTTTTCCAAATATTCCGGATGTCCATGAAAGATTAAAGCTAGAGCCACCAAACTTAGTGGACTTATAGACTCTGATGACCTAAGGTGTCATGTACTAGATCAGTGACCGTGGACTCAAGGTCCCATTATAGCTGGGTTTCTTGAAGGCAATGGCTGTGCAAAGTTTTTCTTTATCAAAATTGTCATTGGATAATTTTATGGCATTCTAATTATTATTATTATTATCATTATTATTATTATCACTCCCACACCCACAACCAGACCAGCAGGCTAAGCCGTTCCCCACAACAAATAAGATACTGTACTGTCATCTGATTTTCTAGTGGAGAACTATAGACAGCCGAAATGTGACATCAAGTAACCATGACAACCGCCGTGTTGGTACTAAACAGACACAGCAGACGATACTGTTTCTACCCTAACACCAAAACAAAAGGGGATAATATCCAGTAAAGTGGCTGGTTGCTGGTTCCAGATCGTGGTGATCAGTCAGAAGGGTAAGAGTATAATTTTTTTCGCTTGCTAGTGAATGAAAGCGAAAATGATTTTGAGAAAACGTAATAATTAAATAAGACAAAACTTCTACTTCATTACACTACGATGTAGCTGTCATTTTAGAGGCGGTAAGGAAGTAAACTGATCTGGTTTGTTAAAGTAAGAAAACAAAAAGAAATAAAAGAAAAGCATTCGCGAGCCGAATTCTAGTCGCCCGCTAGAATATGCTGTTGATCAAGTCCAAGATTTAGGCCATATCTTGATACCCTGAAGGTTTTTATGTTGATAGCTCAAGCCGTTCATGAGATGTAATGGTGCTAAAGGCGGGCAATAAAAACTAGTTGACCTTTGGCAGCCATTTTGGTGACCTTGACCACGACCCTGAGTGCCGATTTTCGAACTCGTCCAAGATTTTGACCATAGCTTGATACCCTGAAAGTTTGATGTTGATGACTCAAGTCGTTCATGACACATAATGGGAACACAGACACACACACACACACACACACACACACACACACACACACACACACACTCAGAGGCAGGCAAAAACAGTATCGCTCCGTCTTCTAAGGAGGGCGATAATATGAAAACTTTTACAGGATGAAGAAATAAATGCATGGTAACGCCTGCGTCAAGCAGGTCCTAGGATGTTCAACCCGCCAACCCAGTTTCAATAGGAAATATCATCTTCCAGGCAGAGTTAACAGAAATGCTAAAGGGTGGAACTTGGGTCTAGCAAAGCTGAAATTATAAATCAAAGCTAATATTATTAAACCAAGAATACGTGATGATACGCAGTATTAAAATAGGGCGACCTCTGTTTTTGGTACAGTAAGGAGATATATGCAAAGATTTTCTGATTCAGGGCACAGAAAGCAAAACGGACATATCTATTCTTGAACGAGTAAAATATTGAAATACAGTAAATACCAGCATATTTCAGGTGCTATGCAGAACTCTTAATACCGTGATATTGTGTACAAAATTTATATACCTTCTAATGTATAATACTGTTCTAATGATAACACTGACAAAAGTAGTCATTCGTTATAATACAGCCTACCATTAATCCTAACCTAACCACACTAAATCACCCTAGTCGACTAATTTTGACTACCGCTGGACCTAACGTAACCAAATCAATATCTGACCTAAGACTAAGACGGACTGCCACTAAATATATCACTGTCTGTTGCCGACGCCTTCATCCCGCAAGGGGTGGCGACAAACTAATCGCCTCCATGTCGCCCTGTCACCACCCATTTCACTACCCTCTTCCCAGCTCACATCCCTTTCTCTCATATACCTCTCCACTACATCATTCCATCTCATCGTCGGTCTTCCCTTCCCTCTTCCCCTCTCCATCTCACTCACATACACTCTCCTCCCTAGCCTCACGCTCTCCATCCTTTCCACACGGCAAACCCACCTTAATGTATTTCTTCTAACGCTTTCTATCACATCCACATCCATACCACAACCCTCCTTCATTTCATAATTTGTATGTCCATGTAACTCCACATGCTCCGCTCAGATAACAAATTTCTACTTCTATCACTCTTGACTTGTATCCTTTCAACAAGGTCCGAGCTTCACTTCCCTACGTTATCACAATAATATCATGCAGTGACTTACTTCCATGATCACTTCTCTATTTCTTGTCACTGCTTTCAAAGAACCAGTAACCTTTCTGCCTTGTTATACCCTAAGCATTTCATCCTCCAAACTTCCATCCTTACTCATCATATTATCCAAGTACTTAAATGCATTCACGTTTTCCATTTCCATATCATCCAGTCTCACTGTACTTTCAGTGACTTCATTTCTCTCGAAGACTATAACTTTACTCTTCCCTACATTCACCTTTAGATTCCGTTTCTTGCACACTCTTCCTAACTCATTCAGCAAGCCTAGCAGCTCCCCGTCGTCGTCACTTAACAACGCAGTATCATCTGCAAACAAACGTACATGTAGTTTCCAAATGCTGCCCTTTCTCATTAGGGCCGCTCCAACATCCACTGCCCTACCTTGTATCTCAATTATAACCCCTTCCATATACAGACTGAAAAATCATGAAAACATGACACATCCCTGTTTCAATCCAACGTTCAGATAGAAAAATTCATTCAGTTCACTATCCACACACACTGTAGCTTTAGCACCAACATACATACTCTTCACGGCATTCAACAGCTTTCCATTAATTTTACTCCATATATTCTTACTATTTTCCACATTTCTTGTCTATCCACCCTGCCATATGCTTTCTCCAAATTCATGAAGGCCACATACAGCTTCCTTCCCTTCTCTAGAAACGCTTCTCACTAAAAACCTAAGAATGTAAATCTGATGTACACAACCACTTCCACTCCTAAAACCCCCCTGTTCCTCTCCAACTATTTCTTCTGTTATTTCCCTAACTCTGTCAATAAGTATCCTACTATATACGTTTTCCTATTACACTAAGAAGACAAATGCCCCTACGATTACCAAACACTTCTTTTTTCCCCTTTTTTCTTTGTACAGAGGAATAATTTTACTTGACTTCCAATTCTCCGGGACTCTACCTTCCTCCCAGGCCGATTTGCACATCTATTATTTCCATTCTACTACGATCTCTCTCCCATGCTTCAGCATTTCACCACCCACTGCATCAATTCTTGGGGCTTTCCCCATTTCGACCTTCATTACTTCCACTACTTCCATCCTACTTATCTCTTCCTCCCTTCTCACCTTCCTTCTCCCAGCCATTCCACCTCCACTTATACTCGCATTATTGTCACTCTCTGTGTTTAACAGTTCCTTAAATTGTTCTCTCCATCTGTTCACTTTTATCCTTTCTCCATTATCGGTCTACCATTCTTATCTTTCTCTCCCCTACTAACTCCATCACCCTGTCTATCTCTCTTTATCTTCTTCCAAAATGTGTTCTAACATTCCCTCCACTTTACACTCAAATTCCTTCCAAATTCCTCAAACAATTCTCATCTTACTCTCTCTTACTTAGCTTCTTACCTCTCCTCCTCTCTACATATAACTCTCTCTTCCGTCTCTAAACTTCCTCCATGCCTCTGCTTCCCATCCAGTCACTATTTGTTTTCTTCTTTTGCGCCACAGCTTGTCTCACCTCATCATTCCATCGTGCTGTTCCTTGCATCCTCTCTCGTCTTCTATTCACCCCACACACCACTTCATATGCTGCAAAGATTTCTTCTGTGAATATAGTACACACACCATCCACATCCCCCATCTGCTCTAAAACATATTTACCTAATCGCTCCTCCGCTTCTCTCTTATATATATTTTTTTAATGCTCTTACAACCTCTCCATTTTTTTTTATCCTCTTGCAACCTCTCTACCCTCCTTGTACGGACTAGTCCCTCCTGTCCTTCCCTCCTTCTATCCCTCCATTGCACTTGAACCTTGATTTTCACCAGCACCAAGTGGTGGTCAGAAAGTCCTCTTCCCCAACCTGTGTATGCTCTTGCATCCATTACATACCTTCTCATTCTCTCATCCACACACACGCAATAAACCTGACTATATCAAATTCTAACTTGCTGCAGCTCTGCTGTGAACAAAACTCTGTGGAACCTATGCAATCAGAAGTATTTGTAATAGTAAATGAATCTTATATTGGCTACTTAGGGTTCTTTGAAGTATCCAGAAAACCATTCTGATATTTGTTACGTGTGTGGATGGTAACTAAAACAAACTGGCAACTACTACTAGTAGCTGGCAGTTAGTCCAGTGGTTTGGCCCTTGCCGGCAATTTGTCTGCCAGTGGTGGGAGGGAAGGAGCAGCCATTATCTTTCCTCTTTTAACAGGAAATTGAACTTAAAATGAGTAATAACACTAAAGAAGGGGTACCAGGTTGATCTGGAGTTCATTATGAATGTATCGGGACCGAAAAAGTTTAAAATCCACTGATATATATACATATATATATATATATATATATATATATATATATATATATATATATATATATATATATATATATATATATATATATATATATATATATATAATTTAGAGTAGTCCCAAAAATTAACATTTTATTTTTCCACAGCTCGCCCCCATACTTTGTTCCATTTTAGAAGAAAAGTAACCAAACTTTGGCTCCGATTGAGCAAGTATAAAGGTATGCTCAAGAAACTCAGAGTTGGACAATAATGATAGCGCAGTGTTACCTGAAAAATTCATATTTTTATTTGTCGTGAGGAACATTTGAATTTGAAAAGAGCATGAATGGCATCTGGGGTGGTCCAGTAGGGACTTGCCCCCTACTTTTCACCATCCACCCTCGTATTTCTGAGGTATATTGTTAAGACTGAACAGTTTTGGCTCGTTTTTTACTATTTTAGGTTACAAAATCAAAATTTTCTGCTTCCTCAGTTCGAATATTCTTGGCGCCGCCCATGGGAAGAAACTGAAAAAATGTCATTACAACCCTTTACTCAAGTTTCCCTGCAATTGTGACAAATGGGTGTCCGGGAATTGTTTTCTGTGGTCATAGACCACTTGAAGGAGGAACTGGTGTTACTCTGGGTCCTTCATTAAGAGTCCGTTGTACTCTTGGAACAGAGCACGGCCCTCTCCATGGTATCTTTGACCACACATAGCTCCTGAACAACCTCTTGGGCCTCCAAGAAGTGGTTGTTGTCCTGACAGGTTTCTGGATCATTGTTATGGCATGAATGGGCAATTTGCAGGATACTAACAGGAGCATAGAGATTCTTTTCGCACTTCCTCCTCTTCTTTCTCACGTTTCATTGCTTGGAACATGGCTCTTTTCTCCGCTAATTCGGCAGTTGGGTCGAAAAACGCGAGGACTACGAGTTGCTCACTCAAGTACCACAAGTGTTGAGCAATTTTTTTCAATGCTCCTTTGGCTGGGGGGATGGAAGACTTGTGAAGAGTCTGATGCAGGTTCAAGTCCATCAAAGAAGCCTTAGTAGCGAGACGAGATTCAAACCAAGGCTTTACATAGAAAAGGATTCCAGATATGCAGAATTGTTTCAGGCCTCAAAGCTGGGTTGCAGAAATCCTGAATCTTATATTTCGAAACATGATCTTTTAGCTGTACAGAAGGGGAGTCATGAATCGTGTACGGTGCTAGCCTCCAGGCTTCCGGAAGCGAGATCCAAAGGGAAACTTCACCCCGAGAAACTGAAGAAAGAGCTCCAACAGTTCTTGATAATTATGGTGAAGTTGTGGAATGTCCAGCTGTTGCGAGAGGAATGTGATGAGTTCTTTTCCTTCCAGGTCGGCTGCAAGAACATCTTCGTCCTCCACACCAGCCTTGAAGTCTGTGATGACGATATGGGGCCAATATTTCAGGAACCTATTAAGATTTGAATGTCAGGACCATCTGACGGGCCCATCATGGTACTGAAGGTATCTTGCCGCAAGATCTCCGCGATGTGGTGCCGGCAAGTGAGGGAGTGAAGGTCCCAGCCCAAGGTTCTTGAGAACGGGTAGCAGGCTCCATTACGGAGATCAGTGTTGTTAGCTGTTGTGTTGAAGCTGATTGCCTTCACGCAATCCTTGAACTCTAGTGGTCACTGCTTCCAGCAACTTGTCGGCAATGGACTTTCCTTGATTATTAGGAAGTGATGGTACAGCTAGCAGCTGCTCAACTCCTGATCCGGACACTGTGATTGAAAGTCGATCGACTTTCTTAATTCCAGTGAGATCTTCCATCAGCTTCGTGTCAGTATGATGTCTTAGCGACTTCTCCGAATAGAACTGTTCTTTCAGATCTCGAGACATCTTTCGGTGTCTTGGAATGGAGGAGCAGCTCACATTTAACTCAGTGACGTCATGCCCAGCTGCGTGTTCATCGCCACCAAAACTTGAGGGGTGAGGACATTCTTCTTCCTATTTAGTCGAGGACATGCTCCTCCGACAGCACCTGGTGGCTGGATGTTACTGTTGGTATCTTCGTTACTTGAAGATGAGGACTTCTTGAGAACGACATCCTGGCAGTACCTGGATTTCTCCTGTTTTCAGTTGCTGCCTCTATCCGCCTTAATCCTTTTGCATTATCACACTGTCCAATCCAGACATACAGCCAGGACGACAAGATTCCCTCTGAAGTTGAAGGAACTTACGATCCATGACATTTGTCCATCCGTCTCTCAGCGCCCTCATGAGCAAAGAAAGTTTTCCAGGTCTGTCACAAACTTTTGCTCATTCTTCACTTCAGTCTCGCTTCGACGACGCCTGTTGTTCTTCGGGCCCTCCCACACTTCTATGTATCTCTCAAGTTTGATAACTGCATGCTGAAGTGGACGAAATGGTATCCCGGCGTTGTCCCATGTGACTTTCAAGGCAGAAAGAGCGTCCTGAGCTTCTTCGCGTTTGGTCGTCTTGAGTTTCTCCACGGCGAACAAGTAGTGACAGAGGGCATCACCTTTGGAAGGGAGCTTATGCCCTCCAACATGTGGGGCACTGGTTTTTTAGCAAACATAATTCACTCTTTGCCCACGTAGTAGTCATGCTTCACCTGCAGAAGAGAAAAGCTTTATTTTTTCAAGTTTTAGAAAAGGAGGGCTTTGAACATACTCTAATTACAGAGATATCACTATGAAACTTTCAGTAGATTTCTTTTTTTATCCAATATTGGTTTGAATTACGGGATGAGAGCAAAGCTGTCGAAAAAAAAATCCCTATATACTGGAGGGCCACCCTAAAATACACACTCACACACACACACACACACACACACACACACACACACACACACACACACACACACACACACACACATATTTATATATATATATATATATATATATATATATATATATATATATATATATAGAGAGAGAGAGAGAGAGAGAGAGAGAGAGAGAGAGAGATAGGTAGATAGATAGATAGATATATGCCAATCAGAGTGACCCAGTGAACATACTGTACTGTGGGAAAAATTTCAAAGTCAGTTTAACTAAGTGGTTGTACAGAATCTGCTTGATTAGTAGCTATTTCTTAACTTGCGTTTTTCCTTTGATTTTTATCTTGCAGTGAGTTCTAGTGTGCTGTCAGTGCGACACACTCAAAGTACAGTACTTCTCATTTCATGATACAGGGCAGTATATACACCGAGTTTAGCGTTGTGTCAGAAAAAAAAAAAAAGGAAAACATAGTTGCATAAAGTAATTTTATTTCTATCAGCAATGATGTATTGAAAATTATCGTAGAATAATGAAAAGGCATTAAGAGAAGGTTTGCAGCAACATCGGACACATTCTAGACACCCTATTTTCGTAGGCTTTCTTTGATGGTACCCTTAACTTTACCTAATCCTACATTACTAGAATTAGAGAAAATTTATATATATAAACACATCTATTGTGGTTTTCGCACTATATATCAATCTCTCTCTCTCTCTCTCTCTCTCTCTGTATATATATATATATATATATATATATATATATATATATATATATATATATATATATATATATATATATATATATATATATATATATATATATATATCCTTCCTCTGAGAAGAGACGAAATTGTAAAAGCCACAATGTCCAAATTTATTATATTCTATTTTCTCCTTGACATGTAATTATATGCAAGTTGACTTATCCATTTTTGTGATCATCCACTCTATATACGTATAATACTGGATCAACGCTACTAAATTAGTATTCATGAAATTTACCAGACTCACTACAGTCAATTACTGGGCAAATAATTACTGTAAAAGCTACCGGTTTCAGATATAAAATGCTTTGCCTTTTTTTTTTTTTTTTTTTTTTTTTTTTTTTTGCAGTAACCTGGCGATCAAATAATTTCTCTTCTCGTGAGGCGTGAATTTTGCAGTCGTTAGAATTACAAAAAATATATATCAGGGCAAAGTATTGTTACGTCAGGCATGAAATTTGATTAAGTCTCAGAAACGTATTATTTGCTACTCTTAAGAAAACATAGTCATCTGGCGTTAGCTGAAATACAGTACTAAAATCCATGAGACAATTAGTGGTAACAGCAATAAGACTACCAGCCTCCTATGGTTAGTGATAACAGAATAAAATATCTGCGTCAGTTGGAACAGAATATTAGAGTTATCCCAACAAAGAGAAGGTTAATGGCTCCTATTCTCATTTTCAGTTGTGTGATGTAGTCTGGCATAAATTGAAACAGAATATTAGAGCTGTCTCGACCATGAGAGCATTAGGCTAACATTATCGGTAGAAAGCGATAGCTGCCTTTCCCAAGTTATCCCACTCAACGTTGTTTCCATGAAAAATGTGCACAGTGAAATACTAGTCACCTATCAAATGCAAAAATCTAATGTTAAGGATGAAGTGCTAGGGAGCCTTCAAAGCTCGCGATATCCCTCCCTTGTCAACGTCCACACATCCCACTCGGTATAGCCAAAGATAAGACAGTTGTCATTAAAACTGCTTTTACACGATATTAGAAGACCTGTATTTGCGAAAATTATTAAGGCAGTTGGTAAAAAGTAAGAAAAAATATAATAGTGATTAAATTGACAAAAACATAGGAGAGAGAGAGAGAGAGAAAGAGAGAGAGAGAGAGAGAGAGAGAGAGAGAGAGAGAGAGAGAGAGAGAGAGTTTGGTTCATGAATTCTGCATGGTGGAAATGAGTAACTGTAAATATATAAAACCAAAGTGATAGTTTTAATTTAAGTTTGAGATGGTGAAACTGGTTCAGGTTATTGGGCATGTTTCGTGTCATGTCAGAGGTTTGGAAGCAAGGAATGATGCCAGGAATCAACGTATGAGGACATATCAAATATCAGAGTTCAAGAATCTGAGTTGTGGGTGAACTGATGGGGAGAGTTGTTGTAGGTCGTGTGATTGATGTAACGGGTCGCTTGGTGTGCCATGAAAAAAGACAATGATTATCAACTAACGAACATGGGTGAGGAATGACAGCTTCCATAAGTGGTTCATCCATCTATCCATCATCCAGTCTTTCGGATCAGGAGCGTGAGGCTCAGAAAGATATTTAAGAAGACAGTGACCAGCTTCGCTGGCCATTCACGCTCTTTAAGTGAACAAAGCCCCAACTACTCCTCGGATGAAAATTTTTGCAGCTGCATCTGGTTGGAGCGCCTAAACCCACTAAACAACCGGGGGTCATTTGGTGTTATTTGGTTACTAAGCAGAGCAGTGAATGTTTTTCTAGGTTATAGTAAAAAATTTGATTTGGCACTCATTGTAGTCACCTGAGGGGAGTATTCGAGTGAGTGGATGATGGGCGCCTGATCCTACCACAGTCCATGTATTAACAATGAAAAAGTGCATACCTTCTCTTGGTATAGAGAAGTTGGAGTGAATGTTAACAGAAGTCAAACTGAGTATGTGTTTGCAGACAGGATTAGGTTTGGCATCAATTTGTGCTTAATCCGTGGTCCGCGTCCGCGTCCGTATCAGTGTTAGTGAAAATGGAGGAGATGTAGTGTTGAAAGGAGAGCTAAGAGCGGACTGTAGGGAGTACCATCTGATCATATGATATGAAACTGAGACGTCTATTGAAGATAAATGGTAAAAGGGTGTACCCTGAGCGAAAGAATAAATATGACAAACCAGAGAACAAAGCAGCGACAGATAGCTATCAATGAAACAGAACGTACTAGTCGGAGTCATTGAAATGGAACAGGAAGGATCCAGGAAAAAGTATGGAATTTTACGAACCTGTTGGTTATTGAGAGAGTGTGTTTGACGTTACAAGTTTGTCTGGTATAATGATTTTGCTCTAAATAGGCCCAGGGTATCGTCTTTTTGCAATTAATTTCACGAAGCTCAGAGGTATAATAAGACAATGCTAAGGCCCTACCCCTTTCCATTATAGTTGTTCGTTTCTTGCATAAAGTTAAAATCCTAGTATTAAACTATTGTTACAACTCAACATTCAGGATGGAGAGATGAAAGTTTTAAGCCTAATTAAAGTAAAAACAGTATAGTAGGAAACGAGTAGCTTCATGTGGTACAAAAACAGAAAGAACAAATGAAGAGAAACAGTGAAAGCGGATAGAGTGAGTGGCCGAAAAAAAAAAAAAAATTATAATAGAGAGCGCACCAATATTCTCGAATGATTATGAAAGAATATCATGAAAAACTTCAATGGAGAATAATGGAGAATAATTAATAGAAGCTTCTCCCAGAGCAGGAAACGGATTTGAGAAGACACGCGAACACTTAGGAAAACAGTGGTAAATACAAGGCATTCAAAGATGAAGGAAGGATAACTAATGGAAGAGATAAAAATGGAAGTCGAAAAATCTCTTCAGAATATTGTTTAGTGGGAAGAACAAGACCAGAGCAATGGTTAAAATGCTTGGGAATGGTATGTATATATATATATATATATATATATATATATATATATGAAGATAAACACCAACGTTATCAGGAACATCTTTAATAAATTGGTGACGTTTCGACAACTCGTTTGTCATTTTCAAACCTATAGAAAATACAATAAAATCAAAGTAAACAACATGTCTATGATAAAAATACGAAAACTTAAGTAAAAAACCAAAGTAAAACACCATGTCTAATAAAATACAAGTGAAGAATTATTATGATAAGATGAGGAAATGAATTATACATAGCTAACATTGGTGGGATGTTACTAAGTACAAGGAAAATTTGTACAAATTTTCCTTGTACTTAGTAACATCCCACCAACGTTAGCTATGTATAATTCATTTCCTCATCTTATCATAATAATTCTTCACTTGTATTTTATTAGACATGGTGTTTTACTTTGGTTTTTTACTTAAGTTTTCGTATTTTTATCATAGACATGTTGTTTACTTTGATTTTATTGTATTTTCTATAGGTTTGAAAATGACAAACGAGTTGTCGAAACGTCACCAATTTATTAAAGATGTTCCTGATAACGTTGGTGTTTATCTTCATATTGAGACTACGCTTCCCCCATGGTGAATCTATTGCATCTGTGTGTATATATATATATATATATATATATATATATATATATATATATATATATATATATATATATATATATATATATATATATATATATATATATATATATATATATATATATATATATATATATATATATATATATATATATATATATATATATGTATATATCCCATTGGAGCCCGGTGTCCGGAATATTGGACAGAACTGGGATTTTTCACGTCTTTATAAAGTAGGGAACCCCCGGGTAGGGACCTATGAGCCTCGCGACTATGAGCCGATAGGCGGAGGGCGGTACGCTTAGTACCCACCCA
This sequence comes from Coenobita brevimanus, assembly GCF_032717465.1. Taxonomy (NCBI): domain Eukaryota; kingdom Metazoa; phylum Arthropoda; class Malacostraca; order Decapoda; family Coenobitidae; genus Coenobita; species Coenobita brevimanus. Next base: position 13,112,279 of record NC_136987.1, on the reverse strand, counting down.
GTGCCATGCCTCGCCCAGCACCCCTGGGATCCAATGGGTTAAATACATATATTAATGCAGGGAAGGGAGATCCAAGGGCTATGGGCCCGCAAAGTCTTCCCTCCAAGAAAAAACACAAACAAATTAACAGAAAGCCAAATTCAAGATCCGTTCATTTCGAGATGCCTGGACACACTGCGTTTGAAAGACTGGAGATCATAGGCAGTAGGAAACACAGACAGGGGGACACAGTTCCAGAGTTGACTCGTTGCATACATGAAGGACTGTGAGTATTGATTAACTCTTGCATTTAAGAGCTGAACAGAAAAGGGATGAGAGTTTGTTGCTAGACGGGTGCTACGCACCCGCCTTACGGGTGAAGGGATGCAAGCAGACAGTTCAGAGGAAAAGGGACCATTGAAACAGCGATAGAAAGGAGATAAAGGTACAACAGTGCGGCGGAGAGACAACAGTTGAAGGGAGCCAGTAAGAGAAGAAGAGTTAATGAGACGAAAAGCCTTTGACTCAAGCCTGTCCAGAAGAGCTATATATGTGTCGGAAGCCTCCCCGCACATGAGACTTCTACTCAACACAAGGGTGAATGAAACCCGTGCACCAGGAAGCGAAGAACACAATAGAATGAAAGAAAACTGGGGGGGCAGCAAATATTGGTGACACACACACACACACACACACACACATACATACATACATATATATATATACACACACACACACATACATACATATATATATATATATATATATATATATATATATATATATATATATATACACACACACATACATACATACATATATATATATATATATATATATATATATATATATATATATATATTAGATATGGATAGATAGATAGATAGATAGATAGATCGACAGACAGATAGATAAATAGATATATGCTGCTATTCACAAGGAAATGGAAACACGAAATATCCAGAGCGCTTTCATGTATTCACATCTTCAGCTAGGAGCAAAATCACTTTACTTTTCCCTGAAGATGTGAATACACGAAAGCGCTTAGGATATTTCGTGTTCCCTTTCCTTGTGGGTATCAGCATATCTATGAATCACGTGTTATTAAGTGATTCAAGTGCATTTAGAGAGAGAGAGAGAGAGAGAGAGAGAGAGAGAGAGGAGGGAGGAGAGGTGTGTGATGCTTTGGAGGCACTGAGATGACATGTTTCTAAGAGATATTCCATAAATTTTGATAAATGGAGTTATGGAAGTTATGTGGAAAAGGGATTTGACAGCGTCCTCCAATATACGTAACGGTGTTGGGTATTATAGTAAAAGTTATACCGGAGAGCAAGTATGTTGAATGCTGTAGTTCATATATATATATTTTTTTTTTTATGCGAGGAAGAAGGAACCAAAGGCCATGAGCCCGCAATAACAGTTCCCTCCAAGAGAAAAACAAAATACAATAGAGAACCAAATTCAAGATCCGATCATTTTGAGATGCCTGGACACACTGCGTTTGAAAGACTGGAGATCATAGGCAGCAGGAAATACAGACAGAGGGAGACAGTTCCAGAGTTGACTTGTTGCATAAATGAAAGACTGGGAGTAACGGTTAACTCTTGCACTAGAGAGTTGGACAGAAAAGGGATGAGAGTTTGCTGCCAGACGGGTGCTACGCGCCCGTCGTAGAGGTGGAGGAATGCAAGCAGACAGTTCAGAGGAGCAGTGACCATTAAGGAACGGGAAACCGAATCTAAAATACCTAGCATTACAGTTAGTACTGTATATTGCGACCAAGGGATTATATTCCAGTAATACCTTTATCACTTAAAAGCATCAAGTGGAATATATGTAGCTTTTTATTGAAATACTGATGTGTCAATAACTGCCAGGTACCTACTTTGTATCATATTTAGACTCACTTCAGACGATTTTACCATACAGTACTCCGAAACTACCGGCGTGTGTTAAAAACGATCACAATTAACGTTTTGTCTGAGAACAAGGATCGTGTGATTTTATTCCAGTTTAAAGCTTGACTAAACTCAGCTTATAGACGCTCACCGACCAGGAGTTCCTTACCTGAATATAGTAGTTTGGCCAATTAAAGTTGGAGAGAAAATTTTTATTTCTATTTCACCGCCTCTTCATTTAATTTTCTGTTGGATAATGTTTCAAAGTTAAGAGAGGCTTTTTTAATTTCTCTGGCCGTATCCAGTACCTATCAATATATGCGACTGAGAAATGTGGCGGTATGCCATATATGTGTTGTAGATGCAGTGGACGGATAGACAAACTTTTGCCCCTATCTGTGCGTCCTCAGTCTGTATGAGTCTACGCCAAGAATAAACATTTGTAAGCCACCAGTCACAAAACTGCAAAAATATGCGTGCAAATGTACTTACTCCTCCCAAACTGCCGTGGCCAGAGTAGTAGAGCGAGGCCAGCCTGATCATAAATCTCCCGCAGGCCTCAGCAGCGGGGGCATCTCTCTTGCTCTACCGGTTTTACCAACTGTAACGTTCGTGCAGGGTCATTGGGAACAAGCCGGTGGTAGGATGGAATAGTGGATCGTGTTGCCTTAATTCACTTCACAACAAACACAACACACAATGCAACAGTTATATTTAGATCAAAGCTACTGCTAGAACAACTACCGTTAATACCACTTACAGTCCAGACTTCTATATCAATCACTTCTAATTTATAGCAGCTTTTACTGCTATAATCATATCCAATCCACAATAGCATCAGCTACCAGTAACGTAACATAACGTAACTTAACCGCACTGTAGCAACGGAAACTTACTCTTGCTCTACCGACTTTATCAACTGTAATGTTTGTGTTGGACTCGCCTGGGTAAAACCACCAGCGCACTGAAACGGCATATTGCATTGGCTATGCTGACTTCCAATCCACATAAAAAATAAAGGCATGTGCTAAAATTACTGAAGGTATTGCAACCACTTTCTTTCAACAACATCAGTAACAACAACTACAGCTACTACTACTACTACTACTACTACTACTATACTACTACTACTACTACTACTTCTACTACTACTACTACTACAACTACTACCACTACTACTACTGCTTGTTTTTCTAGCTTTATCCTCACCTAGTAGATTAGGTACCATATTCATAGTACCATATTCATAGTGTCCTTTGTTGCAGTCCCGAAAGAACCATTAGGTCAGTTGCTGTTTGCTTTCATTTGTACTAAGACCAATATACATATATATATATATATATATATATATATATACTTGTTTAGCGTCCGGCCACTTCATTTTTTCACGGTCGGGAGGGCGTTTTTTTTTTTTTTTTTTTTTACTTTCTTCGGTATACCAAGATATGCGAAAGATATCCATTGTGTGCATTCATAGCCGTATGGTATGGTAGGAATGTATTAAAGGCCATATACGTGTATGAAGCTAAGAAGAGACGAAAACACAAACATCCTGTCGAGTCCTGTATTTGAAAACATATTGCCGTATTTTTAAGCATTATTCTTTTTAATATAAAAATAAAATGAGAGCGGGGACGCTAAATTAGTTTTTTTTTTTTTTTTTTTTTTAGTGTGTGTGGCCTAATTTTATCTCCAACTAATGCTTTTTACTTGTATTGCTGCTGCTGCTGCTGCCGTTGCTACTGCTATTACTACTACTGCTACTACTACTACTGCTACTACTACTACTATTACTAATATCATTACTACTACTACTACTACTACTACTACTACTACAGTACTACTGCTAATACCACTACTATAATGAAAAGCACATTATGGCCAGAAAAATAATAATTGCAACAACCACTTTCACTCTATACCAACGAAAGTGCAACATGAACATTCAGAGAGCTTATCCATCCAAAGCTCAAGGTTCAAGGACAGACTGGGTAATTTATTACCTTGACTTCTTAACAAAACTTCAAGGGCTTACGTCATTGCTGTTATACGATATGAAAACGATCTTTGTAAGGAGCATTTTGAGCTCAGACACTTTTCTCTCTTGTTTCATTCGTGGGTAATAACACTTGCTTTATGCTTTGGCCTTCGACTTGTTTTGCCCCAAGTTTAATCACTGGTTCTTTGACAGCTCTCCATCAATATTCAAATTTTGTGTCCAAATCCATCCAGTAGGATATAATCATTTTATGACTGATCTTGACCTTTTTCTTTTACCTCAATTAACCACTTGTTTCACTAATGTTCCATAATACAAAATATTGCTTAAGACAAACAGACAAGGCAAATAAACCATGCCAAACACGTAGTCTCTTAGGCAGAGGTAACAACCACTTTCAATCAACAGCATCTACCTTTATGGTAACAGCAGCTACAAGTACTTTCACTCCACAACAGCAACAACTACTACAACAACAACTTTCATTCCAGAACAACAATAACTACTTCTAGTCAACAACTGCTGCATCAACGATCATTTTCACTCCGCAACAAGTCCTACGACAACCATTTTAACCAAAAAATTACTACCAGAACGACTGCTTCCACTCAAAAGCAAGGACTCCACAATAACAAATATTACTACGGCGGCTTCCATTTCACAACAGTTAATAAAGCGGCCTTTTTCAGTCACCACCAACAACTACGACGACCAAGTCCCTCCACAACAGCAACAACTCTTACTCCAAAGAAATCACTTTTCCTTTAGAACAACAACTGCTGCTGCAGCGGCTAAAAAAAAAAAAAAAAAAATTCAGTTCGAACTATTTGTTGAGCTTTGTCTTTACGTCATAGTTCTATCGTATCTAGTTTGTTCTTTATCATTTTCAAGGTAACATTTTAATGTATATCAAGTATTTTTGTGTCTTGTATATTATTCCTCGGTTTAAATGTATCTCGTGTATTTATTTCGTGTTTTAATTACTTGTTTTGAAGTTAATTTCTAGTAACCGTTTATTATGAGTGAAATGTTTATCTGTTCTCAGTGATATCCTAATTCCTTCACATTTATTTCCTCAAGCCTGATATTCAAATTCCTTCAAAATATGCATTTTATGCCCTCGCCAGCCTTAACACTAATACGAGGTACAGTACCTACAGGATCACTTCTTTGGTTCCCAAGAACTGTCCTGCCATGCTGCCTCCCTACCAAGGCAAAAATGTTCGCCCATATCAACTTACACCTTTTCCATTTGCTGAAACTTTGCTCTCACCCATTCTCTTCCTACTAAGGGTGGCAGATCCTTCCCCATTAACTACAACCCAATTCCTTAATTCGCACCTATACTTTTGGGGGGAGAGATTTTGACACGTCTTTCCTTGCATAAATTTCTTTTTGGCCGCCATTATGGATTCCGTCATGGACGCTCAACTGTCAGCCTTCCTCCATTTCTTCCAAATTCATTTCGAGATATTTGGTGAAACATCTGGCTGATTTGCAACACATCTCAGGAGCATTCGATATAGTTTGGATGAATCTTGTATTATCCACACTGCCTCTCTACTATCACCGGCTCTCTTTCTGAGGATTAATCTCAAGTTCCCCAGTCGTTCTAAAGCTGCGGTTGTTCTCCTGTAGCTAATCAGTGTGCTGTGTTCACAAGCTCATCTGTTCATCAGTGACCTGTATATCTATTCTCTGTCTAGCATTTCACCCTCCAAAGTTCCATCTCAGGTGGTAATGCTGCCTATGTATTAAAAGACACTCACATCTTCCATCTTCAGACCAGGGAGCCTGAATATGCACACAGTGACTTGATTTCTCTCTAATAACATATCTTTACTTTTAAATACATTCAATTTTAGATTTCGTTTCTTACAGACAAATCGACACTCATTCACCGTGCCATGCAGCTCCCGCCTATTTTTTCATAACACATTATAGTCAGCATTAAAACAGTAGAGCAATTGCCTAACCCTTCACTTTCTCACTAAGGACACCTCAACGTTCACTGCCCAACCTTGCATTTGTGTTAAATCATCATCATTCTCTCTGTCTCTGTCTCTCTGTCTCTGTCTCTCGTCTCTCTCTCTCTCTCTCTCTCTCTCTCTCTGTAATTAAATAAATATATACATATACATACAAATACTGTGTATATATATATATATATATATATATATATATATATATATATATATATATATATATATATATATAGATATAGATATAGATATATATATATATATATATATATATCATCACCCGGTTGAGTATCCACTGCAGGACCGGCCTATATATATATATATATATATATATATATATATATATATATATATATCATCACCCGGTTGAGTATCCACTGCAGGACCGGCCTATCTCGACCGAAGTCGAGACGATACAGCCAATGTATCTCTACCAAGTGGCTTAGGCTGTGTAGTAGAGATTGTATGTAGGGTGAGAAGTGCTTGTTAGTGTAACTGTAGTGTTGGAGTGGCTTTGGATATGTGTGTAGTCTGTGAACCAAGTGTAATCGGTCCACGCAAGCCGACTGGGTGCAAGCATACTTTATAGTAAGCGACACTGGTTCGACCACAGCACCCCTGGTGTCCGCCAATGCAGTACGTGGCCGGGTGAACACTCCCAAAGTTTATTACCCTGGCGGGGCACGAACCCTGGCTCACCCATGTACGAAACGCACACTCTACCACTGTACCACAGAGGCTCCATATATATATATATATATATATATATATATATATATATATATATATATATATATATATATATATATATATATTGCGCTCCAGTTGGTTTGAGCCGTTGAAGGTTTATATCCAAGGGATGGTTGGGTTGATTGCTCATGTAATGCCACTCAGGGATGAGTGAGGCTGGTCATTCTCATCTTAAATGTCGGGACCAACTGCCTAGCCTTGGACTCCTACGCCCCTCATGGGGCAATGTAGGATTGGATGATGGATTGATGGATGGATTTACATTATATACATAAATATATATATATATATATATATATATATTGCCAGACGCCATGTATCCCAAACGGGGTGGTCAAGGGCTTAGAGTTAATTGTTTTACAGGGAGGGGCACTAATCCTCCACCAACCCCACTTGACACGTAGGGATGCCAACAGCATCTGGTGTTCCCAGGCGGTCACCCATCCAAGTACTAACCAGACCCAACATTGCTTAACTTCGCTGATCGGACGGGAAGCGGTGTACTCAATGTGGTTATATATATATATATATATATATATATATATATATATATATATATATATATATATATATATATATATATATATATATATATATATATATATATATATATATATATATACCTGTAGGACGAGGAAAGACTGAAGGAAAGTAAGACAGAAGAGGTGGAAAGAAAGAAGGGTGGAGGGGAGGAAAGGGTAGACACCCGAGAGCAGCACTACATTGTATGAGTGGATGGTGAGCGTCCCCACCTACAATATATATATATATATATATATATATATATATATATATATATATATATATATATATATATATATATATATATATATATATATATATATATATATATATATTCACAGCTCATCCTCAGGCCCTGTACATAAGTGAGGAAATCAGAGGTATTTATACATAGGACGTCCCTAGCCAAGGATCTTTGCCATGTCTGTTGCTGACTGGCTGCCCTTCTCTACTGTGTTGGTCTGACTTGGTGGTCTTACCATGACCTGACCCCGCTCCTCCCTGTGCTTAATTGCTCCCACTTCCCCTCCCAGTTGATGAGGTCAAGGCCACACCTGCAGAGGAGATTGACCAACATATAAAACCATCTCTAATATTAGTGACTTTTTTGTACAAGCCCCGTCGCAATTTTTTTCTCTCATCCTTTGTTCTAATCCCTTTTTTACATTAGTAAATTCTTGCCGTTTTGGTAGATATCGGCACTGACCTATGTGCAGGAAAAGGAAATGTGAAGTTTTAGGTATGTACCTACATAAATCTACCTCTGTTAGTCTTTTCCAAAGACCTCTCCCGGTCTCATCTATATATACTTTGGGGCATCCATTACGTGATCACAGGGTATACTATAAGTGAACCTGTTTTCATTAACGATACTCTCACTTTTACCCTTTATTAGATCGGATCTTGAATTTGGCTCTCTATTGTATTTTGTTTCTCTCTTGGTGGGAACTGTTACTGCGGCCTCACGGCCTTTGGTTCCTTCTTCCTCGCATAAAAAAAAGTCAAAATGAAACACACACACACACACACACACACACACACACGCACACACACACACACACACACACACACACACACACACACCACACATCTATATATATATATATATATATATATATATATATATATATATATATATATATATATATTGTTACATAGCCTATGATTTCATCATCCTTTGTGTAATTCTAACGTACAGTGTGCTGCCTGTTTGATCGAGCGTGTTCTGCCTCAGTCCCCCCCTTCTACCGTTATAGTAGAGTAAGTCGTCCTTTCTGTTGTTCAGAGCGGGATTGTCAACTCTTTGTCCCCATGGCTTCATTTGCGCGTCCTTCGTACAAGTTGTATCAAGCTCTGCTGGCCCCTATATAATGAGCTCAGTCTCTGCATCATTGCCACTTAGATCTGCTCCTCATTTTGTTCACATCTCTGTCCTCCCCTGTACAGTTATTGTTGTGAGTGCTCAGGAAGTCTCCAACCATCTAGCAGCTGTGAAATTTGAGTGTAACTGTTGTTGCATTTTTTCTTGTGCTGTGTAGCATAGGGTTAATTCTTAGGCCTAGTGAGTTTTTTTTGTGATTTATGTAAAGGTTCTTTTTGTCAGTCATTTTTGATAATAGTTTGTATCTGTAATAATTTATCTTGCATTAACTGAGCATTACCCAGTGTATTTTCATTTTATTAGGGCTGACTTAGATAAATTTACTCTTGCTGATTTCGTGTTAATAGAGGCTATTGCAGTTGACCATATATTTAACCTGTTTTTTGCCATTGCATTGTCCTTATGAGTCCTGAATGTTTTGTTGTTAGTTTGAGCATTGGACTTTGACTTGTGATTTTGCCTAACTCTTTTGTTTTCAACCTGGAACTTTGCGGGACAGTGGTGATTTTTAGTGTTCTCACTTAAAGTGTACATTATCTTTCACTGTTCCATAACATAAATTTGGCGACCTCATATCAGGATATTCAGGATATTATCATAAGGATATTGTTTGATATTTTGTGACTGTGATTTATTCATGATGTCTACTATTTCTACACTTGATGAAGCCGAAGATTTTTTGTCAAATGTGCAAACAGTGTGTGATGTACAAAACAGAACAAAGAATGAACTTAAGCTTGTTGCTCAACAATTGGGAATTGCTGTTCGCTCTCATCTTTCAAAAGATCAAATTGTTGACATGATTAATGAAAGCAAACGCACATTGAATTAGCTAAGTTACAGCTAGCCCTGCAGGAGTCTCGTGCTAAGGAGGCGGAGGCTCGTATTCAGGAGGCACAGATACACGCACAAGTTGAACTTGCCAGGATTCAGGCAGACCATGAGTATCGCATGAAACAAGGTGGAACTGGATCATCTAGCTCTGATGATTTTGATGTGGCTAAAAATGTTGAACTTGTCCCTTCTTTTAATGAATCTGATTTAACAAAGTATTTTCAGTTGTTTGAGAGGGTAGCTACAGGTTTTAATTGGCCCAAAAAGTATTGGCCAGTACTCCTTCAAACTGTTCTCACCGGTAAAGCTCAAGTAACTTATGCATCTTTGCCTCAGGATCAATCTGATAATTATGATGTAGTTAAAAGCTTGATTCTTAAGGCCTATGAGCTTGTTCCTGAAGCCTATAGAGTAAAATTTAGGACAACTTACAAGCAAGATAAGCAATCCCATGTTGAGTATGCAAAAATCAAAGAAGATCTGTTAGAGCAGTGGTTAAATTCTAAGAATGTGGATTCTGATTTTGGTAAATTTAAGCAGATGATTTTGCTGGAGGACTTCAAGAGGTGTATTAGTAAAGATGTAAGCCTATATCTTGATGAGAAAAGAATAGATAATTTGTCTGATGCTGCAGTTTTAGCTGATGAATATGTTCTCACTCACAAGAGATATTCTAAAGAAAAAGGGAAAGCTGAGAGTAAGTACGTTGCCTCTACTCAGAGTACAGGTAACAGGAAAGAGAATAAAGATGATGTTTCTCAGGAAGTAAATACCAGCTTCACCTCTAGATTTCAGAAAAGTAAATGTACTTATTGTAGTAAGCTTGGTCATACTACGGAGAAATGTTTCAGGAGACAGCGTGATGTGAACAAAAAGGAGTCTTTAAATATTCAGTCAATTGGTCTAGTGTCCACTCTTGAGAGTTCCCAGAATTCTTTAACTGAGTTAACTGAACCTGCTTTGAGGGGTAACTTAAATTCTCATGATGGAGCTCCTCTTTTGTGCAGTAACGTGGGTGACACTCTCAAGAGTTCATGTGCTAATTTCCTGTCTGATGGTTTTGTCAGTCCTCTGGACAGTAATGACAGGAAATCAGTTCAAATATATCGTGATACAGGTGCTTGCCAATCCCTTATGCTGACCAGTGTTCTAGGCTCTAATGTTAATTCCTCTGATGAAACTGTAATCTTACAAGGTGTAGGGAATAATTACTTCTCTGTCCCTCTGTGCAGAGTGAATTTAGAGTCTGGTTTTGTTAATGGTTCCGTTATGGTTGGGTTGGTTGAGACACTCCCAACGTCAGGTGTAACTTTCTTACTTGGAAATGATATTGGTGGAAGTCAAGTGTGTCCAGCTCCTCAGTTGTCTAGTGAGCCAGTGGTTGCGACCCAGGATTGTGGTGTCCCTGATGTGTTCCCTGCATGTGCTGTCACTAGGGCTAAGTTTAAAGTTACTGGTGATTTAGAGGATAATGATGATGATGATGTTATCCTAGCTGACACTTTTCTTGCTACTTTGGACCACTCACCAGATGAGGCAGTACCCCGTAGTGTTGATAATTTGTCTCGTCAAGAGTTGGTTGAGTTGCAGGTTGCTGACCCTGAGTTGAAAGGTCTAGCTAACTCTGCTTGCAGTGAGGAAGAGTCAGCTGGTGTTTCTACTTGTTATTATATAAAGTCAGGAGTACTTATGAGGAAGTGGAGACCCCCAACAGCATCAGCCGACTGTGAATGGGAGGTTGTACATCAAGTTGTCATCCCTCGTGTTTGTAGGCAGGATATCATTAGACTGGCTCATGATTCCAGTTTGGCAGGACACCTTGGAGTGAGGAAGACTGTGGCACGCATTTTGAAACACTTCTACTGGCCAGGTATCTTCAGGGATGTTTCCTGGTATTGTAAGTCTTGTCACACCTGTCAAGTTGTGGGGAAGTGTAATCAGACCGAAAAGGTTGCACCTCTAGTTCCCATTCCTCCTTTTGAGGCGCCTTTCACCCGTGTGTTGGTGGATATTGTGGGCCCTCTTCCTAAGACTTCTTCAGGAATTTCTTATGTGTTGACCCTGATTGATATGGCTACTCGTTATCCTGAAGCCATTCCACTTAGAAATATCTCAGCAAAGAACGTGGTTAAGGAAATGCTAGGGTTCTTCACAAAGTTTGGTCTGCCCAAGGAGGTACAGTCAGACCGGGGAAGTAATTTCATGTCGAATGTTTTCAAGCAGTCTCTGAAAGAGTTGGGCATCACCCAGATCACGTCTTCAGCTTACCATCCCCAGACTCAAGGAGCGTTGGAGAGATATCATCAAACACTCAAATCGATGCTCAAGAAATACTGTTTGGAACATCAAAAAGACTGGGATAAAGATCTTCCATTCGTTGTATTTGCTGCAAGAGAATCTCCAATTGAATCACTGGGCTTCTCACCTTTTGAACTACTGTTTGGCCATGAAGTAAGAGGACCCCTTAAGTTACTCAAGGAATGCTGGCTGTCGGAGGAAGATGACGTCAACCTGCTGGAGTATGTGATGAAGTTCAAAGAACGGCTGTCCACTGCTTTACAGCTGGCGAGAGAGAATTTAGGAGCTGCTCAGGAGAAGATGAAGACTTGGTATGATAAGAAGTCCAGGTTACGCCACTTTCAGCCAGGAGATCAGGTTTTGATTCTGCTACCAGTTCATGGGCAACCTCTTCAAGCCAAGTTTAGTGGTCCTTATTTCGTGGAGAAGAAACTCAGTGATGTCAACTATGTCATCGCCACACCAGATCATAGAAAGAACAAGCAACTATGTCACATCAACATGCTAAAGTTATATCACAGGCGGGACGAAAATAATCCAGTCTGCACTGTAGCTGTTCCACCCGAGTCTGCAAGTGAAGCTCTCCCATGCAGTATGAGCCTGAGTGATAGTTTGGGGAAGAATCCTGATATCATGAATGATCTCCAGACTAAGCTTTCTCATCTACCTCCCGAGGAAAGGCAGGAGTTGTCGGCATTACTGCAGGAGTACCCGCAAGTGTTCCGTGCCACTCCAGGAAGAACCACTGTGTTGATGCATGATGTCGATGTTGGAGACGCAAAGCCAATTAAATTGCCTCCTTACCGTGTGAACCCAGTGAAAGTTCCTCTCATCCAGAAGGAGCTTGGCTACCTGTTGGACCACAAGATGATTGAGCCCTGTCAGAGCGAGTGGAGTTCTCCTGTCACTCTAGTCCCTAAGCCAGGTGGGTCACAGCGGCTTTGCATCGACTACAGACGTGTTAATCAGATCACCAAAACAGACACTTACCCTCTCCCTCGCGTGGAAGATTGCATAGACAAGATCGGAAAGGCTAGGTACATAAGTAAGTTTGATTTGTTAAAGGGATACTGGCAAGTACCTATGACTGAACGTGCTAGGGAGATCTCATGTTTTGTAATACTAGGAAAGACTTTTGCATGTTCCGTAATGCCATATGGTATGAAGAATGCACCAGCCACATTTCAGAAGCTCATGAATGTTGTAACAGAGGGTTTGGCAGGGTGTGTTGTTTATATTGATGATGTATTAATCTTCAGTGACAACTGGAAAGATCACCTATGCCATGTCAGTAAATTTCTTGAGCGTTTGGTTCATGCTAATCTTGTAGCTAATTTATCAAAGTGTGAGTTTGGTCAAGCTAAAGTTTAGTACCTTGGGTACATAATTGGTGATGGACATGTTGCATCACCAGGAGCTAAGGTTCAGGTTATAAGTGATCTTCCCAAACCTAAAAGTAGGAAGGAGCTACAAAGATTTTTGGGAATGGTAGGTTATTACAGGAGATTTGTTCTTAACTTTTCAATTCTTGTATCACCACTCACAGACCTACTGAAAAAGGGAGTTAAATTTGTCTGGACCGATAACTGTGAATCCTCTTTCAACAAACTTAAAGCTATCCTATTAAGTCAGCCAGTGCTTGCTACTCCAAATTTTGCTAAGCCTTTTAAGATGGCTGTTGACGCAAGTGATACAGGAGCTGGGGCTGTTTTGCTGCAAGAGGATGATCAGGGTACTGAACACCCTGAATCTTATTACAGTAAGAAGTTCACTCCACCTCAAAAGAACTACTCAACTATTGAGAAAGAGCTTTTGGCCTTGATTTTGGGTTTACAGCATTTTTCATTTTATTTGTGTTCTGGTTTTGACCCCATAGTCATTTATACCGATCATAACCCACTGAAATTCCTTAGTAAGTTTAAAGATAAAAATCAGAGATTGACAAGATGGAGTCTACTTCTTCAGGAGTATTCATTAGACATACAACATGTCAAGGGGAAAGAAAATGTTATTGCAGATTGCTTATCTAGACTTTAGACAGATTGTTTTAGAGTAATAAGAAATTTCCTTTGTAAATTTCTTTTTCTTTGTGGGGAGGTGTTACATAGCCTATGATTTCATCATCCTTTGTGTAATTCTAACGTACAGTGTGCTGCCTGTTTGATCGAGCGTGTTCTGCCTCAGTCCCCCCCTTCTACCGTTATAGTAGAGTAAGTCGTCCTTTCTGTTGTTCAGAGCGGGATTGTCAACTCTTTGTCCCCATGGCTTCATTTGCGCGTCCTTCTTACAAGTTGTATCAAGCTCTGCTGGCCCCTATATAATGAGCTCAGTCTCTGCATCATTGCCACTTAGATCTGCTCCTCATTTTGTTCACAACTCTGTCCTCCCCTGTACAGTTATTGTTGTGAGTGCTCAGGAAGTCTCCAACCATCTAGCAGCTGTTAAATTTGAGTGTAACTCTTGTTGCATTTTTTCTTGTGCTGTGTAGCATAGGGTTAATTCTTAGGCCTAGTGAGGTTTTTTTGTGATTTATGTAAAGGTTCTTTTTGTCAGTCATTTTTGATAATAGTTTGTATCTGTAATAATTTATCTTGCATTAACTGAGCATTACCCAGTGTATTTTCATTTTATTAGGGCTGACTTAGATAAATTTACTCTTGCTGATTTCGTGTTAATAGGGACTATTGCAGTTGACCATATATTTAACCTGTTTTTTGCCATTGCATTGTCCTTATGAGTCCTGAATGTTTTATTGTTAGTTTGAGCATTGGACTTTGACTTGTGCCTAACTCTTTTGTTTTGAACCTGGAACTTTGCGGGACAGTGGTGATTTTTAGTGTTCTCACTTAAAGTGTACATTATCTTTCTCTGTTCCGTAACAATATATATATATATATATATATATATATATATATATATATATATATATATATATATATATATATATATATCGAGCCTCTGTGGTAAAGTGCGTGTTTTTGTACACTGAAGAACGAGGGTTCGCGCCCCGCCAGAGTAATAAACTTTAGGAGCGTTCTTCAGGCCACGTACTGCAATGGTGGACACAAGGGGTGCTGTGGATGAACCAGTGTCGCATACAGTAAAAGTATGCTTGCACCCATTCGGCTTGCGCGGGCCGATTACACTTGGTTCACAGACTACACACACATCCAAAGCCACTCCAACACAACAATTACGCTTACAAGCACTTCTCACCCTACATACAATCTCTACCAGACAGCCTAAGCCACTTGGTAGAGATACATTGGCTGTATTGTCCCCTCTTTGGTCGGGATAGGCCGGTCCTGCAGTGGATATAAGAAAAGTGAGATTTTAGGAAGAGAAGAGGTTGTGTAAATCAGATATTCATTCTTAGGTCTGTAGTAAAGTTTCTTGAGAAGGGAAAGAAGTTGTATTGCCCTTTATGGATTTGGAGAAACCACAAGGTGGATAGACAATGATTGTGGAAAGTATTAACAATATATGGAGTGAAAGGGGAGTTGTTAAATGCCGTGAAAAGCATGTATGAGGGTGCTAAGGCTGCAGTGCTTGTGGATATTGAACTAAGTGAATTTTTCTTTTTAAAGGTTGGATTGAAACAAGTATGTGTCATGTCTCCATGTTTGTTTAGTCTGTGAATGCATGGGGTTATAAAAGAGATACCGGGTAGATCAGTGAATGCTGGAGCGGCTCTAATGACGGAAGACCGTGTGTCGAAACTCCCTGTACTGTTGTTTGCTGATGGTACTGTGTTGTTAAGTAAAGAAGAAGGGAAGGCTTGGTGGATGAGTTTGGAAGAGTGTGTAAGAAATGGAATCTTTATTTTTCTTCGAGAGAAATGAAGTCACCGAATGTACAGTGAGGTTGAAGGACGAGGAAATGGAAAAAGTGAGTGCATTTAAGTACTTGGGTAGTGTGATGAGTAGGGATGGAAGTTTAGAGGGCGAAGTTCTTGAAAGGGTACAATAAGGAAGAAAGGCTGCTGGCTCCTGGAATGCAGTGATAAGAAACAGGAAAGTGAGCATGGAAGTGAAAAAGTTAGTGCATGACAGTATTGTGATACCAACTCTAACGTATGGAAGTGAAGCTTGGACATTGTTGGAGGCACACAATTCAAGAGTGAGAGCAGTGGCAATGAGTTATTTGAGAAGTGCATGTGGAGTCACATGGAGAGACAGACTGACAAATGAGGAAGTGAAGGAGCGTTGTGGTGTGGATGTGGATGTGATAGGAAGCGTTAGGAGAAACACATTAGGGTGCTTTGGCCATGTGGAGAGGATGGAGAGTGAGAGACTGACGAGGAGAGTGTAAATGAGTGAGGTGGAGGGAGGAAGAGGGAGGGGGAGGCCAAGGATGAGATGGAGGGATGGAGTGGAGAGCTATATGAGAGAGGGGTGTGTGAGCTGGCACAGGGCAGTGAATTGGTGGGGGACAGGGCGACATGGTGCGATTTGTTTGTGGCCTCCCCTGACGAGATTTATGCGTCTGGCAATATACATCTATCTATCTACCTATTGCCAGACGCCTGAATCCAGTAAGGAGTGGCCACAAACAAATCGCCTCCATGTCGCCCTGTCCAAAGCCATTCCACTACCCTGCTCCCAGCTCACACCCCTCTCTCTCATATACATACATACGTACATACATACCGTATATAGATAGATAGATAGATAGATAGATATAGATAGATAGATTTAGATATAGATATATAGATATACAGTAGATCTATAGATAGATAGATAGATAGATATATGAGAGACTGTGTGTGTGTGTGTGTGTGTGTGTGTGTGTGTGTGTGTTCTATGGAAATCAAAGGTGATGCACATAGAACTAAATCGCACTAACATGAGTTATTTTCAAAAGTGAATATAAATGTAAAAATCAGAGTTGTATGAATTTTGAGAAATTTTTCTATAACTGCTGCTCCAAACTGAAGCTTTATTTTTCTTGGTGAGTCTAACAACGCTTTTCGGAGCATCAGAGTGAAGCTCAGGCGAGCGGGACAGGGAGGACGGGCGGAACCTCACTTGTAAGTCTGAGGTTTGGTTTCAGAGAACCTAATTCAGATTAACTGATGAATCACATAATTTGAACTAATGTAGATTATTCAGAATGATCCTTATATATATATATATATCTATCTATCTATCTATCTATCTATCTATATATATATATATATATATATATATATATATATATATATATATATATATATATATATATATATATATATATATATTTATATAATCATCATCATCAGCCATTACATGTCCACTGCTGAACAAAGGCCTCCTCCAACCTTCTCCACGAATTCCTTGACTGAGCCAATCTTTGCCACGTTTTTCCTGCAAATTTCTCTATCTTATCCCTCCACCTCTTGTTTGGCCTGTTTCCGCTACGTTTACAATCTCTTGGTGTCCAGTCAGTCAACCTCTTGCTCCATCGATTATCCCTTGTTCTTGCTACATGGCCTGCCCACCTCCATTTCTGTTCTTTTATAACTTCTATAATATCTTTGACTTTAGTCTGCTCTCTCACCCAAGTTGATCATTTCCTGTCTCTTAAAGATATTCCCAACACTGACCTTTCCATTGCTGTCTGAGAACGAAGTAGTTTATTTTCCATTGATTTTGTCAGTTTCCAAGTCATAGTTGGAATTATACATTCGTTATATACTTTTCGTTTCATACAAACTGGCAAGCTACTTTTCATAATATCTCCATGTTTACCGAAAGCTTTCCATCCAATGCGTCTTTTTATTTCGCTATCATTATCTTTCGTTAATTTTAGTATTTGTCCCAGGTAATTGTATTCCACGACTTCTTCACGAATTCCTCCTCTTATTCTGATGACGCTCATTGGTTTTTGAGGATTAAACATTACTTTAGTTTTACTCCGGTTCATCTTTAGCCCTACTTTGAGACTTTCTCTGTTCAGGTCATTTAACATTTCTTGCAGCGTCTCTGCTGTTTTTGAGATTAGGACAATGTCATCTGCAAATCTTAAACTTTTTAGCTTTTCTCCATCTATGTTCACTCCTTTGTTTTCCCAGTCTAGCTTTCTGAAAATACTTTCTAGGCATGCTGTAAATAACTTTGGTGAAACTGTATCTCCCTGACGCACGCCCTTCTCAATCTTAGTTTTCCCTGAGTCCTTGTGTAATTAACTGTAGCAGTTCCCTCTTTATATATGTTTTCGAGCAGTTTTACAATGTTCTCATTCACTCCTTGTTCTCGCAATGAATTTATAATTGCTATGTGCACCACTGAGTCGAAAGCCGTTTCGAAATCAACAAAGCCTAGGCACAGTGGTTTATTGTATTCTGTAGTTTTCTCAATTAGCCGATTCATTGTGTGTAGATAATCAGTAGTCGAGTACATCATCATCATCAGCCGTTTGAGTATCCACTGAGGACCGCCTTATCCCGACCGAAGTGGGGACGATACAGCCACTCTATTTCTACCAAGTGGCTTCAGCTTTCTCGTAGAGATTGTATGTAGGGTGAGAAGTGCTTGTAAGTGCAATTGTAGTGTTGGAGTGGCTTTTTAATGTGTGTGTAGTCTGGGTGCAAGCATACTTTACAGTATGCAACACTGGTTCAACCACAGCACCCCTTGTGTCTGCCAAGCAGTATGTGCCAGAAGAACGCTCCCAAAGTTTATTACCCTGGCGGGGCGCGAACCCTCACTCTTCAGTGTACGAAAAGGCACACTTTACCACTGTACCACAGAGGCTCTCTCTCTCTCTCTCTCTCTCTCTCTCTCTCTCTCTCTTTCTATATATATATATATATATATATATATAATATAACATAATATAATATATATATATATATATATATATATAGATAGATAGATAGATAGATAGATAGAAAGATAGATAAATAGATAGATTGATTGATTTATAGGCAGATAGATATTGATAAATAGATAGATAGATATATGGAAATGCTGTCCTATCGTACTCAATGGATCTTGTGTCAAACAAGATGTCCCTTGTCATGTCCGTATCAAAGTTATAGTATACAAGTTGTTTCCACCGGCTCGTCAAGCCACGTAATATTGCACACTGAATTCTACTCTTAGGTGCATACAGTGTATCTGATGCTTTGTCATATGTCCAATTGTGTGAAATGCTGGTTTCGTCAAATTACAATACGCATAGGCGTTTAAGATCTGACATAGACTCAGCTTCATGCTGCAACAGCTGAAGAACAGAGAATAATATACCAGGTTCTACACTCAACTTTGAAACCCATCGGTTTAGTATGCTAATGGAGGGGAAAGGAAACCTGATTTTTTCGCGCAAATAGCGGTATGCTTTTGTACTCAAGCTCCGTAGAGTCGGTACCCTGCCAATGTCATCTTGCCAGTGACTTACTGGTTCTCCAGTCAGCATGCAAGATGTTTGACAAAGGGAAAAGTAGGCGCTGAGACTTCTTGGCAGTATCAATTTGCTGTTTCAAGTACATTCTTCCTTTTGCCCACTCCCTTTTTCATAAAGGAGAGTGTCTCATTCCCTTGAAACAACCCAAGTTGATATTTCAATCTCTGGATTTCTTGTTATAGTTTTTCTTCTCTTCCTTCGCTGCGAACCTGGGTGGCAGCCATTCTGCGTTTTGGAATATTTACATAGATGAAGCAACGTTGGGTCTGGTTAGTACTTGGATGGGTGACCGCCTGGGAACACCAGATGCTGTTGGCTCGTTCTCACTACGTGTCAAGTGGGGTTGGTGGAGGATTAGTGCCCCTCCCTGTAAAACAATTAACTCTAAGCCCTTGGCCACCCCGTTTGGGATACATGGCGTCTGGCAATGAATGAACGAATGAATGAATGATTATAGGGTATATATTTATAAAAAATATATGCATACATACACATACTTGTATATATCATGAAAGAATGATTAAACTGCATTTGGCAGTATGGATGTAAATGAATATGTAGCTTATCATGTACATGGGTATATTTGTTCACACACACACACACACACACACACACACACACACACACACACACACACACACACACACACACACACACACACACACATCTATATATATTTTACATTATATGACTTAATACATCACAGGAATAGTTCCATATCCTAGCCAGGTGTACACTACAGAGGTACAGTACTTCCTAGCATGGCTGGTTGTCACAGCTGTAGCATCTACTGTTACTCTCATCTTCTTCCTTGGATGACTACAGACTGGGAAGACAGGTGCAGTGTTTTCTGAAACATTATGTTAAATTAGACGCGAGTATACAGTATTATATCATCAGGCAGTCTATACAAACTATGCCACAATTAAAGCAAAGTCTGGGTAAAGGAATGAGGGACTCGGAGGCACTGAAAGATGCTGAAAAAAAAGTGGGAGAAGAGAGAGGAATACAAAGCAACACAAGACGGGAGTGAAATAAGCTAGGCCTCTGTATTACACACACACACACACACACACACACACACACAAATATATTGCACTGTGACTTTATATATCACAGGAACAGTTCCACATCTTAGCCAGGTGTACAGTGGTACTTCCTACCCTTATCTTTAACTGGTGCATGGCTGGTTGTCACAGCTGTAGCATCTGCTGATACCGGTACTCTCACCTTCTTCCTTGTATCATTGCAGACTAGGAAGACAGGTGCAGTGTTTTCTGAAACATTGTGTTAAATTAGACACAAGTACATAATATCATCAGACACCCTATACACCAACTAGCTCTATGCCAAAATTAAAGCAAAGCTGGGTGTTGTGGCATTGTGGGGTGTTGTTTGCAGTGTGGGGTGTGTGCTAGTGTGGGATATGTGTCTAATAGTTCAGGTAACTTTAATTTCAAATTGGTAACTCCAACATTTGCACTTGGCGTTTGTATAAAACCTGTAGCAACCGCTCTGCATATACTTAGGTCTAACAAAACACAACATCCTACACTGCGACACACCCCACACTGCCACAACACCCCACACTCCCACAAAAACCCACAGTACCACAACACCCCACACTGCCACAACACCCCCACAGTACCGGTACCACAACACTCCACACTGCCACAACACCCAACACTGCCACACCAACCCACAGTACCACAACACCCCACACTGCCACAACACCCCACTGTACCACAACACCCAATACTGCCACCCACTACCACAACACCCCACAATTCTTCCTTGTACACAGTATTTTTTTTATTTTTGTCCTACAAAACTGATTATCTAAAATAACGGATTATA
The DNA here is from genome assembly GCF_032717465.1 of Coenobita brevimanus. Taxonomy (NCBI): domain Eukaryota; kingdom Metazoa; phylum Arthropoda; class Malacostraca; order Decapoda; family Coenobitidae; genus Coenobita; species Coenobita brevimanus. The sequence goes on along the minus strand of NC_136987.1, from coordinate 13,091,390 downwards.
ACAGTTGTTGGGTTACTTCTGTTATCACTGTTTCTCTAATAAAAAGCAGTTAAAATTTTTAAAATGTTTTGTATGAGTTCTGTTGTGTTTTTCAGCGCTTCGAATATTTTCCCAATGGGCATTATGGTAAAATGTTACCAGACATTACCTAAGCTAAACTGATGTTAGGCTAGTCTTTAGAAATTCATGAGTCACTTCCCTCCCCCCCCGTAATCTAAAGTGCCCTCCCCCACTGAATTTATCCTTATGATGCCCTTGCTTAAACATTATTAGAAGAAAATTTATAATCCGGAAATAACAATTCATAGCCAGAACACCAAAATAGTAGGGCCTGAGCTCTCATACATGACGTTCAAGCACTATCGGTTTAAATTAAATTCATAATTTAACGGTCAACTGGGACAGCACTTGACTGAATAGACAATATTGGGAGTTAGATAGAACAGAAGGTGCTCAGTGGCGGTGTTTTTTAGTATAAAAATATACTAAAAAATACCTTGGTTTAATATAAACATATATTACCCCATCAGTAGTTGCACAAAACACTAAGCCTATAAAACTGCACTGCTTAGTCACATTTAAAATTGTATTATTTGGTGTAGGTTAACTTTTTAGGATTCTTGAGAATAGTACCTTTAAATATGTTATTATGTAACGAGATAGGCAAAAGTCTGGGTTAGAAACTCACCTTCACAGGTGGGTAAGTGCCGTGTTGGTAATGCTCCTGGTTTGATTCTGATTTGCCTATGAGGTAGTGGTAGTCCAAGAAGTTCGTGTTTGAGGTTTGTCTCATACACTGCTTTTTCAAAATGATGGCTGCATATCCTTGCGGGGGCTGGATTAATACTGTCCTTTCTTTTACAGAGACTAATCCACCTACACTGAAGTTCTTCATCTTTTGGAAACCTATGAAACAATTCATCTTCTTTACTGAATACAGACTTGCATCCAGAAACCGCACAACAGCAGGGCATTACACTTATATTTTACAAGGTTTATATTTACATTCGAAAATCACTGCTGTAACTACTTCTCACGAGAGACACACTTCACGCCTGCGCCTCCACCTGTTGACTGAAGGCTGGGCGTTCTCGGGGGCAGTGGCTTCTCCTCCTGTTGACGTCACGCGCGAATTGGTTTAAAAATGGGCACGCTGGTGCGTAGACCTCGTACTCAATGGATCTTGAACAGTAACAGGTAAAATTTTTTGAGACGAAATTGAATCTGTACATTACAGCTGCTGATTGCTAAGATTAGAAATAATGGGCAATAAACAAGATGAAATGCTGGAATCACGGCAGCTAATTTCCGTACAGTTTTCTACTTCTACAGCCAAATTATTATTATCTCTAACGGGTCGGACGAGTGGATGGTTTGTTGGGGAATGTGGGCAGGGTTGGTATATATATATATATATATATATATATATTGTTACGGTGGCGCCAGCCCGGGGCTATTACAAAAAAGACAACAAGTCAGCCTTAGATGATCGGCCTCCACTGCGTTGCAAAAATAACGCAGACCCCGGCACTGACACTCCGCAAACTAGAGAAAAACTGCGCAACGGAAAAACTAAAACGCAACACTCTGTACTTTGATAATAAACGGAACAGCCTACCTATAGATCTAGCCTACTATCGTCACTACCGGAAGTAATACCGCCCGAGACAGTATACAGGAACACCTCCCACTTACTTCCGGTGGTGACGACTTTCTACTTAACCCGTGTCCAAGGGGGAACGCAGTTAACGGCTCACGATAGTTCTCACTAGCCTTGTGCAAGTAGATGGGATTGAACTGTGTAGGGGTTAGGGGTGTGTGTGTATGTACGTGTGTTGGGGAACGTTAATTAAGGCAGCGAGAGGACTACGGTGAGCCAGACTGGCCCTCCAAAGACAACAAGGTCACAAAAAACAAAATAAAATAACTACTTCCCTCAGTCAGCAACAAAAGAATAAAAATAAACTTAAATGAAAACGCCAGCTCGGCATAAAAATGACTGGGGAGAGAGAGAGTGTGCAAACACCCGATACTAAGGCTGGCTGGGAAGATACTGCCTCTGATCAAGGCTCGTGCACGGCCAAGCGCGAACGCATAATCAAATTAATTAATAAGAACTTATATTCGTGCCCCTCTCTCTCTCTACAATAAACTGGTACTTCTAATGCAAGCAAAACATCATTAAATATACTGGTAGCTCACACAAGACAATCAAAATAATCAAATGCATTCTCAGCATGGTATTAAATAAAATTGCCCTCAGTGGCAGGAACGAAAGAAACAAAAGAACTTGTAACACTCGCTAATATAAACTCCGCGAATGACGCGGATACATACTGCATAATCCCCCTAGCCCAGCTGTAACGGCTGCATCCGTGGGAACGGAAAGGCGGACAACGTAACACGCCCTTCCCCAAGGGAAAATTTTGAGCCCTGGATCAAAATTTTCGAATCAAGACCCTGACCCCTCCCACTTGGTGTCATACACAATGACATCATCGATGTAAACGACACAATTGGGTATGCCATCCACCACTTTATCCATAAGCCTCTGGAAAGTGGCTGGAGCATTCTTCAATCCATAAGGCATCACCTGGCACTGATATACTGCACCACTGACAACAAAGCTAGCCACTTGTTTAGCCCGTTCCGTCAGCGGGACCTGCCAGTATCCTTTTACTAAGTCAAGTTTGGTGATATAAGTGGCATTTCCCACCTTGTCCACGGAGTCATCGACCCGAGGTAAAGGATAAGCATCGGTCTTAGACAGTGAGTTAACTTTCCGGAAGTCCACACACAACCTAACCTTCCCATCTGGCTTCGGCTGCAAGGTAACTGGTGAACTCCACTCACTGAAACTCCTCTTGATCAATCCATGGTCCAACATATACTTGATCTCATTATTGAGAGCTTTCTGTCTGATAGGGTTGATGCGGTAAGGAGCTAATTTTACAGGCTTACTATCCCCAACGTCAATGTCATGAGTAGCCCAAGTTGTCAATCCCGGTGAATCTCCAAAAACTTTCGGATGTTTCCATAATCTGTTGCACAGCTCTTCTCGCTTTACTGGCTCAAGGTGTCGCAATTTCTCCACCAGAGCTGCATAACCATTGCTCTCCCATAGGTCAGCTGGTAACATCTGACCACGACTAAGCACTTCCTCCTGCTCCTCCAACTCACTACCAACCGCCAAAACTACAGGAGCGCTCTTATCCCTGGTTCCCTCAACGTCCACTCCAAAGTCACCTTCCAGGGACTGTGGCTGTAACCCTGGTCCACTACTCACATCACCGGCACCAACAGCTCCCTCCACAGCACGTTCCCTTGATGCCACGTCCTCCCTTCCCCGTCCTTCACATCCCAGGTGAGAGACATCAGCAGTCATCCCACAATGAGAATCAACTGGGCGGTAGTATGGCTTCAACATATTAATGTGGCACAACTGAGTACTCTTCCGCCTATCTGGGGTAACAATTAGATAGTCAAGTTCCCCAACTCTCTTCTTCACAATATAAGGACCACTGAATCTAGCCGCCAGAGGTTTTCCTTGCATGGGCAGCAGTGCCAAAACTTCATCTCCTTGCTTAAACTCACGACTTCTGACCTTCTTATCGTAATGAGCCTTCATTTTCGCTTGAGCCCCAATTAGATTGTCACGGGCAAGCTCTAAAGCGCAATGCAGTCTCTCCCGAGTGCTGCAGACATAGTCAAGCAGGGATTCCTGGTTGCCAGATTTGTTGTTACTCCAGGCCTCTCGCACCACATCCAAGGGACCACGAACTCCGTGCCCAAACACTAACTCATTGGGTGAAAACCCTAACGACTCAGTTGGTACCTCTCTCACTGCAAACATAACAAAGGGTACCGCTAGGTCCCAATCCTTTCCACTATCATAGCAGAAGCTGCGCAGCATGGTCTTTAAGGTCTGATGATGCCTCTCCAGGGCACCTTGTGACTGCGGATGGTAGGCACTGGACAAAATGTGTTTGATGCCCAACTCTGTCATTGTCTGCTTAAACAAATTAGATGTAAAATTCACTCCACGGTCTGACTGCAACTCCTTGGGCAGGCCAAAATGAGTAAAGAACAGGATAAGTTGCTTGACTACTGACTTCGCCTGCATGCTTCTGATTGGTATAGCCTCTGGGTATCGCGTTGTAACATCCATTATGGTTAACAAATACTTGTTTCCAGCAGAAGTAGGAGGTAAAGGGCCCACGATATCAATGATTACCCGGGTAAACGGAGGTTCAACTGCAGGAATGGGAATCAAAGGGGCCACAGGAAGAACTAGATTAGGCTTGCCCACTATCTGACACGTGGGACAGCTCTTGATGTACGCAGCAACTTGTCCCGGCATACTTGGCCACCAAAAATTATATCTTAAGCGCTGCACTGTCTTTCTGTTTCCCAAGTGACCCGCTAAAGGTCCCTCATGTGCTAACTGTATTAACGGCACCCTATACTGCACAGGAACCACCACCTGCACTAACTCACCCACTCCTCCATCCACCGTGGCGCCAGTGGGCGTCCATCGGCGATGTAAAACATTGTCTTTAATCAGGAACTCCTCCTTACCACACTCCATACTTCTTTCTTCCCCTACTCGAGCAAACAAGGGCTTTAATGTTACATCCTCCTGTTGCTTCACCCTCAATTCTGCTGGCCCAACACCCGCCAGCTCTACTGAGGACTGAGATAAGGGACTGGTCGGGACACTGGATTGCGAAGGGCGATCAATCTCAGCGTCACCTCTAGTACACTCGACAGGGGGAGGAATGTCAGACTCCACACTGACATCATCATCACCTCTACCCTCAACAGTGACACTCTGTTCCTCAGGCGCGTTTGACGGTGGTCCTGCATCCCCGCAGTCGACCCCAGCGTCCTGAAATTCTTCTAATTCAGTCGGTGGGCTGGGTTCAGTCTCCACACAGACAAACTCAGCACCACCTCTAGTGTCCTGAGTGGGAAGTGGGGCGGCACCCATGCACGCATTCCCACTCTCCTCACCCACTACAGCAACACTCTGCTCACTAGGTTCCTCCATTGGTGGCCCTGCCTCATCACAGTCGACCCCAAGAACCTGTGACTTCACCAGTTCTTCCTCCCGGGCTGCAACCTGTGCCATAGATCGTGTAATTGCACAGACCGGGAACATGGCTTCCACTTCTGCATCAACTTCAATACCAATTTCTGGGGCGTCAAAACACTTCTCTGCCACAACAACTGGTGGGGGAAGAGATGGAAATACTTTCTCCCCAGCCAGGTCGTTCCCCAGCAGAAAATCAACCCCCTCTAGTGGCATTACATCAGCAACAGCTACTTGAGCTGCAGCCTGAACAATGGGGCAATCGAGTTCCACATGAACATAATCATAGTATTCATCTGAGTTCATGCCTCTACACAGCACATACTTCCCTGAGTTTACAGGCCCTCCAGTCACATTTCTGCACACAGACTGTTGTGCACAGGTATCACGAGCCACAGTAACTGGATAACTGATCCCATGAATTTTCACTGTGCCGTGACATATAAAAGGTTTACACCAGTCTAGGAACGATTTCTGAGGCAGTTCATCCGGAGGTGGCGTAGCATGTTGGGTAACTTTTCCAGCCTGAGCTGGCAGCGAGCACAGCCGGCTACACTCCAGCTTTCCACAGACTTCTCCCTCACCGTTACCACTCTCCCAACTCCTCTCGTTCACCTGACTCGAACCTATAACTAGTGCCACTGGTTTGGCATTTCGGGAGGCCTTCCACTTAGGACAGTTAGGCTTGATGTGCCCACTCTGTTTGCAAAAGTAACAAACTAGCTTCGAACTGGATACAGGGCTCTTTCTCCCTGAATTCTTTTTCTCCTCTGTACTTCCCTTGGACTGATTCACGGGAGATTTATCCCAGGCAGGGCCACTCACAGTCCTCTCCCTGGAATACTGAAAATTAGCATACTTGACCCCCATACTCCGCAAGGCAAACACCCGGTCATCAGCCCACGTTGCTGCTTCCTTCACGGTCTTAAATCTCTTCTCCCTAATTTTAACACCAATTTCTTTGTCAGCCATGTTGGTAAAATGTTCCATCAAAAGCAGTTCACGCACCTCGTTATACGAAGTGGCGCTCTCACTCAGCAACCACTCGTCTAACCTCTCCTCCAGATACCTAGCGTAGGCCATATAGGTGTCAGCAGGCCTTTTCCGAGCACCACGGAACAACAACCGATAAGCCTCTGGTCTAAGTTCATATGCCTTCAGGATGGCTGTTTTAAATTCATCATAATCATCTACATCCTCAGGGCTCAACCTATTATACACTTCCAAGGCTTTTCCCTTCAGCACATTAGATACCAACCCCACCCAGCGCTGCCTTGGCCACTCAAACTCCCTAGCCTTCTTCTCAAACCTGACAAACCATTCTGTCACCTTCAACTCATCAAATGCTGGCACTAATTTTAGACTCCTTGAGAACCAACTCTCCCTATCCTCTGCACGGCCTGAGGTTTGGGTATCTGAAGTTGGTCTATTAGCAGTCAGCTCCAAGCGAGTCTTCTCCAGCTCAAATCGCATTTTTTCACGCTGCAACTCCATCTCCTCTCTTGCACGCTGCATCTCCATCTCCCTCTCTTCTTTTGCACGCTGCATCTCCATCTTTTTTAACTCCAACTGCAACTGAGCCTCCGGTGACAAGACTCCAGGGTATATGGGAGTGGAATGAACAACTCCAGGGAAAGCACTAGACATACCTGGGGGAACTGCTCTAAACTGGCTCGGCGGCATCATAGATGGTAATAGCGGGGTAGCAAAACGAGGCATTTCAGCACCATAGTCAAACTCAGGGCTCACACGGGGAGTACCTTTGCTATGTGCCTCTCGTTGTTCCATATTTTCCATATCCACAGGTGACTCAGCACGTACGCGATCTGGTGTAGACACGCGTGACTCCATGGCGACAATTCAATGGCAGTACTGAATAATGAAATACTAATGCTGACTGAGAAACTACACACACATCAACTCACCTCAAAGCACAGAGAACGCCAAGGTAACGATATCCTAGCAAGAAGAAGGCACTGTTAGGATATCCTGGCGAGGTCGCCACTGTTACGGTGGCGCCAGCCCGGGGCTATTACAAAAAAGACAACAAGTCAGCCTTAGATGATCGGCCTCCACTGCGTTGCAAAAATAACGCAGACCCCGGCACTGACACTCCGCAAACTAGAGAAAAACTGCGCAACGGAAAAACTAAAACGCAACACTCTGTACTTTGATAATAAACGGAACAGCCTACCTATAGATCTAGCCTACTATCGTCACTACCGGAAGTAATACCGCCCGAGACAGTATACAGGAACACCTCCCACTTACTTCCGGTGGTGACGACTTTCTACTTAACCCGTGTCCAAGGGGGAACGCAGTTAACGGCTCACGATAGTTCTCACTAGCCTTGTGCAAGTAGATGGGATTGAACTGTGTAGGGGTTAGGGGTGTGTGTGTATGTACGTGTGTTGGGGAACGTTAATTAAGGCAGCGAGAGGACTACGGTGAGCCAGACTGGCCCTCCAAAGACAACAAGGTCACAAAAAACAAAATAAAATAACTACTTCCCTCAGTCAGCAACAAAAGAATAAAAATAAACTTAAATGAAAACGCCAGCTCGGCATAAAAATGACTGGGGAGAGAGAGAGTGTGCAAACACCCGATACTAAAGCTGGCTGGGAAGATACTGCCTCTGATCAAGGCTCGTGCACGGCCAAGCGCGAACGCATAATCAAATTAATTAATAAGAACTTATATTCGTGCCCCTCTCTCTCTCTACAATAAACTGGTACTTCTAATGCAAGCAAAACATCATTAAATATACTGGTAGCTCACACAAGACAATCAAAATAATCAAATGCATTCTCAGCATGGTATTAAATAAAATTGCCCTCAGTGGCAGGAACGAAAGAAACAAAAGAACTTGTAACACTCGCTAATATAAACTCCGCGAATGACACGGATACATACTGCATAATCCCCCTAGCCCAGCTGTAACGGCTGCATCCGTGGGAACGGAAAGGCGGACAACGTAACAATATATATCCAGGGTTATTTGTGAGGAAGCCACTTGCCACGAAGAATGCCGTTTCCATGGTAACCAATAGCCCTGTGACCCAAGGTCGCCTCTGCTGTGACCCACAGCGCTGGTTACTCGTATCTTCATGTATATCATCACTGACTTGTCTGGTCACATTGGTGCATTAACAGTTATCTGGGGGGATTTATTGCAGTAAGACATCTTTATTATGCTAAACAAATCTATAAAGCAAGATAAGGTATAATTGAAAAAAGAAAAAAGGGACCGTGGTGTTCCCCTGTGGATGTTCTGTAACACTTAGTGTAGGTTCGTCAACTGCTTATATTATAAAGAATCATACATTATACATACATCTAAGCCTGTGTTGCCCCATGAGGAGTGTAGGAGCCCTGGGCTAGGCAAGTTGGTCCTGACATTAAAGATGAGAGTGACCAGCCTTTCTCATCCCTGAGTGGCATTACGTGAGCAATAACCCTCAACCAACCCTTGGACATAAATCGACACAGGCTCAATCCGGTTGGAGCGCCATAATTACCCACTAAACCTCCAGGCCGCATAGGTTGGTTATATGGCCAACACCCAGCTTAGTAAATGGTTTCTTGGTGCACAGGAAACCATTTCGCTTGTCACTCAATGTAGAGTCACCCAAGTCCAGAAGGAAGAGGAATGAAAGGAAAGAAGGACATAGGACGAACAAAGGAGAGAAGGAAGGAAGAGAGGAAATTGCAGCCACCCGAGAGCAGCACGACATAGAGTGAGTGGATGGTAAGTGCCCCCACCTATCAAAAGCAAAATGGGAAAAAAAATTAAATTCTATCCAGACATGATTGAAAGAAGTAAATGAACATTAGAAAAACTGTGAAAGATGATAAGTTTACTGAGCATGATCGAGTGATGATGGAATGATTTTGACAGCGTCGGATGATGTGGACTTCTCAGGTAGCTTGATAATGAACCAGGCTCAGTTGTTCCAGGGAAAACTTAATTTAGAACATGAGCTTGATTACACTGAAGGATAGTGGGTCAGAGGTGTCTGGTTGAATTATTATACGTGGCCTCCGTTGGTCCCTGTTGAAATATTACATGTGACATACGTGGCCTCGATTAGGCTGGCAAAACGGTTCATCCGTCAAGGCTCTGGAACCAAGGATGCCGGAAAACTGGTGTTGTATCCGTGTGTATATATATATATATATATATAGTTTAGTGGGTAAGGCGCTCCAATCGGACTGAACTGGTGACGGTTTATATCCAAGGGATGGTTGGGGTTTATTGCTCACGTAATGCCACTCAGGGATGAGTGAGGCTGGTCACTCTCATCTTAAGTGTCATGACCAATTTGCCTAGCACTCGGGTTCCTATGCTCCTCATGGGGCGACACAGGATTGGATGATATATATAGCCTCTGTGGTACAGTGGTAAAGTGTGCGTTTTCGTACACTGAAGAACGAGGGTTTGCGCCCTGCCAGGCAATAAACTTTGGGAGCATTCTTCATGCCACGTACTGCATTGGCGGACACACGGAGTGCTGTGGTTGAACCAGTGTCGCATACTATAAAGTATGTTTGCATCCAATCGGTTTGCGTGGGCCGATTACACTTGGTTCACAGACTACACACACATCCAAAGCCACTCCAACACTACACTTACACTTACAAGCACTTCTCACCCTACATACCTCTCTACCAGACGTTGGCTGTATCGTCTCCACTTCGTTGGGAAGGCCGGTCCTGCAGTGGCCACTCAAACGGCTGATGGTATATATATATATACAGAGAGAGAGAGAGAGAGAGAGAGAGAGAGAGAGAGATTTTATATATATATATATATATATATATATATATATATATATATATATATATATATATATATATATATATATATATATATATATATATATATATATATATATATATATATATATAGCACAGGGGAAGACGTGGAGAGGTAGCAAAATGGATGCAACTTCATGTGTGCATTTGCCACAAAAGTATCTGTAAAATAATGCGAGTGAGGCAACATTCCTCCTTGTTTGTCAGGGAGGTAATTCATTTGAAATTTCGGAGTTATTAATTTTTCTTATAGCTTTCTTTTTTATTTTGTTCGGTGGAACCACCCTACATCCACTCCACAAGGGTGAGCAACATTCGAGATGAGATCGCTCACGGCTCTTGTAAATTATAGCTAACCCCTCATCAGTAAAGAAGTTACAGATTCTGTACAATGATCTCAATTTCTTTGAGGTGGTTTTAGCAAGTATTCTAACGTGAGAGGTCCAACTGAAAGCACTAGCCTAATTTGCGAAACACCAACATTTTCAATGCATTTAGAGATAGGAATATTGGTTGCACTGAAGGTAATGTAGGAGTAAGGCAGTATCATTTTATTTGTAAATTAGATATATTTGGTTTTTCTAGCATTAAATGAGACAAGCACCTCGCGACTCTGTCAGGCCGTTCAATAATTTCCCAAATCAGAGGCATTTCCAAACTCTGCTTCGCTTTACATGAAACCAGTGACTTATCCGTCAACGCGAATCACTTTCTTCTGCAGAAACATAAGAATCTCCTCGTTGTAAGTATATTGTGATGCTCGTCCATAGCCTCTTTCTTCACTCGGCCAGCGGAAATATAACAAGGCAGGAGGAAGAGCGTGTACCAAGAGAGGTTCACCTTCGTCAACAACCCCACCACTAGGAAACAAGTCAACCTTCCCTCCGCAACACAAATTGCACATTCCATTATACATACTTTCAAAAGATAGTAGAAAATTGCGATACTTATTTCTTATGAGTCCGTATCTGTGTAGAGAATGGACAGTCCGTTCCCATATTCATATGTCAAGCAGTCCTCATTCCCAGTCAAACACCTTGGCATATCACCACTTCGGCGTTCATGCCAACCAGTACTGAATACATGCCAAGGCTGTCTCATTCAACAGTGGTGTGACGGCAGGAATGGACGTGTTTTTATTGGCATATTGGTGGGTCTAATGGAAATCTGGCAAAATCTGTTTTCAAGAAACTGAAATAACCAAACTGATCCTACCCTACATTGAGATCGAACTCGCCTTCTTTCGAATAGCTCTCACTCCTTCCTGACTCTAAAAAGTTTCTAAATTGTTCCTCAAGATTCTCAGGAAAAAAGAATGCCGCCTACCTAATAATTTCCATGTAATCTCTCTCTCTCTCTCTCTCTCTCTCTCTCTCTCTCTCTTACACACACACACACACACACACACACACACACACACACACACCTGTGTAGCATGTAAGTTAATGGAAACTATCAGAAGGTTTAGAATCGTTAACTACGTTTGAGTAATACAAATTGTTTAGAGATTCACATGACTGTGTTAGATCCGTTCTTACTAATTAATTAGAAGTATATCACAAACCAATCGTCATTTATGACGACAATAAATGTCTACATATAAAATTTCTTGACTTTCCGAAAAAATTTGATAAGATGCCTACTAATATACTTATGTTTAAAGTTATGGTAGAAGATTCCAGATAATCTATAGTTTTTTAGGCAACTGGTTGCAAAAAATTTGTATATAAATCGATATTTGAATCAAAATAATTCCCCTACTGAGGAATAATTTCTTTGGTTGCTATAAGGAGCGACGTGCCACAAGGTTCAGTGCAGTGCCACTTTTCTTAAAAAAAGAAAAAAAAAAGTACAGAAACGACATCATCTAAGGTTCAAGTATCCGTATTACAACATTTGCATTATAAAAAATTTGGTGGTAGTATTTTTTCAGATGAACATGGGAAAAATATTATTGCTGCATAGTCTCATGTTTAATACGAAGAAATGTTATTGGAAGTTAAAACAACAGCTCTTAAAAATAAGTACTTCGCCACAAATTAAAGAAAAGCAATAAGGGAGATTAAGTAATGACAATGACTGTGCTAAGAAGGACGCTGGGACTCATTATGAGAAATTAGTATTTCAGGAAAAAAAATATTATCCTGCTGAACACAAGGCTGGTACGATCGCACCTGAAATGGCGACATGGTTTTGATCCACTCACCTAGGTAAAAACAGCCAAACTGGAATCCATACAGTACAGAACAACGAACCTAATACCTTCCCTTAATCACACAACAAATAATGAGAGACAGAACAGTCTGAACTTCCTCCCCATGATAAGACACCCTGTACTAAAAGAATTATTATTAATTTTATCATTCAGAGAATTTTTGAAAGTGTAAAAATTGTATTGCTTTCACATTTGTTCCAGACTCGTCTGCACGCGAAAATAGCTTCAATTATTAAGAAAATACGGGTACGATAGGTACAATACTTCTCTCTCTCTCTCTCTCTCTCTCTCTCTCTCTCTCTCTCTCTCTCTCTCTCTCTCTCTCTCTCTCTCTCTCTCTCTCTCTCTCTCGTAAGTGATAAGGTGGAAAGTACCGTTTCTCACATTTTGATATGAAGACTAGAGGGGTACTCAGCGGAGCACATCTCTCCGACAAAGGCCACGGAATTTCCAGACAAATCTTGATAATGGGTTAGGTTTTTTCCTCTTCCCGCTGCAGGTGGATTAATATTAAGAAACATGTCACATTTTTCTCAAACTTGAAACACTACAGCCTTGTGTGACCATGAACTTCTCCATAAAATTTGATTCATAGTGGATCAAACGTTTTTTAAGTTGACCTTGCCATTTGACCATGACCTTTGTCCTAATGTTCTCAACACTGACCAATTTAACTAAGTCTGACCCTCTGTCGTTCGATCGAGTTTAATCGAAACTGAATAACAACAGTTTTGAGTTAATAGGCCGAAAGTCTGCCACTGTCCAGTGACTTTACATTTTGACAGAATATTCTCAGAAATGACGTACTTCCCCTTTTGCACACCCTTTACCCCTCTGCCAACGTTTGTCTATATTGGATGAAAAATACCATATTCTCGACCTATTTCAGGGAATATCTACTCTGCTTATGGCACAGTGGAGAATGAAATCCCCCTGTGAAAAAAAAAAAAAAGGTGATCGGTTGAGCCATTGTAGAGCTGGAGTGGTCTAAGAAAGAAGAACAAGAAAAATATTGAGAAACAGAAATTTATGTAGATGTTTTAGGTATAGACAGTCAAGTGGATTAAGTCTAGATGATCAGCAATCTTAATACCTCCCTGTTTAGGAGTTAGGAAGGATTATATTTGTTAAGGCATTTGTATATGTTGACGACATCCCCACAAAGTGTCAACCTACCTTCTGATATGGGTATATTGGAGTTACGCATTTCTAAAAGGATGTGTATATTTATGTTCTGAACTTCACTGTACTTTCCCAATAAAATGCCTTTCAGGCATTAAATTTCTGCAAGGTATTGCCTTTGTTTATATTTCTGTACGGCAGACTCCCGGGAAATGTGCAGGGAGTGTGAGACGCTTCTGTTTTGTTTGACTGTTAGTGAGACTATGTAGTTAGGGACCACCAATAAGGACCGTAAGGTCTGTGTGGTCTGTATATCTATGTATATTTGTAACAGTGCAACTCTTTTTCTCTCTTCCTTGCTTTCTATCTGCTAAAAGAAATATGAAACTGGCGTCCTCTTTTCGCTTCCTTGGTGCAAGTAAATGTATATGACTTAATGTATGGATATGTCCCTCCGTAAATATAGAGACACTCCCTGCCAGGAAAACTTTTGCATTTGTGTGAGACCAAAAGGCAGACCTGAGATGTGGGTCGTTCCCAGCCACCACTGCAACCCGAGTGGCTAATGTTTGTTTCTGAAGCTTGTGAGACCACTCGGCCACTCAAAGAGAGAGAGAGAGAGAGAAAGAGAGACGGTACGGCAACCTGCACTCTGTCTTATTCGCCATCACTCCCTGCCTCAGTATCTTGGACCCCTTTCAAGACTTCTTTACTGAGCAACCCACCAACCTCTTCTCTGCCATCCTTTTACCTCTCTTGGCTGCACCTTTGATTTACACACCTTCTCCACTTCCCATTCACATCTCGCCCTCTACAAATGGCCATGCCTCTTGAATGCTGTATAAGGGCTCTTCTTTGTCTGTATATTTTTGTGTAGGTTGTTGCTTTAGTTTTGGAATATAGCGGCGGCAGCGGCGGCAGCAGCAGAGCGACATTTAATAATAATAATAACAAAAATAATAATAATAATTATTATTATTATTATTATTATTATTAGTAGTAGTAGTAGTAATAATAATAATAATAACAATAATAATAATAATAATAATAATAAAATAAATTAGTAATAATAATAATAATAATAATAATAATAATAATAATAATAATAATAATAAATAAATTTAATTAACAATAATAACAAAAATCATCATCATCATCACAATACTAATACTAAGTATTATTCTGTGGTAGGTAGGGGCGTTCACCATCCACTCAGTGTAGTGCCGCTCTCGGGTGTCTGCCCTTGCCTTTCCTCCCTCCTTTCCTTCCTTTCCCTTCAGACTTTCTTTCCTTCATTCTTCCCTTGTCCTTCTGCCTACGGGTGACTTGACACTCCCTCTTTTGTCTTTCTTTCCTTCATTCTTTCCTATTCTTACTGCCTATGGGTGACTCTACACTGAGTGACAAGCCAAATGGTTTCTTGTACAACAGGAAAACATTTACTACGCTGGGTGGTATCCATATAACCAAATGATGGCGCCTGATGGTTTAGTGGGTAATTAAGGCGCTCCAATCGGATTGAGCCGGTGCATGTCTATATCCAAGGGATGGTTAGGTGGTTAGAGTTATTGATCACGCAATGCCACTCAGGGATGAGTGAGGCTGGTCACTCTCATCTTAAATGTCAGGACAAACTTGCCTAGCCCCGAACTCCTACGCTTCTCATGGGGCAACTCAGGATTGGATGACCGATGGCTAGATGGATAGATGAATAAACAATATCATCATCATCATCATCATCATCATCATCGTTATTATTATTATTATTATTATTATTATTATTATTAAACTTTAATAATAACAAAAACTACTCGCACTACACTCCTCAATAAAGTACAGTGAGATCTCCAAGAATAAAGAGCATGTGATTTTCTGTATTCCATGAGATCATTTACTATACTCGGTTCCACGGAGTCTGACGCACTGATTTTGCCAGCCGAGGACAGGTGGATCTGGTAACACTGGGCGACGTACTCGGGCGGTGATTGGTGTATTTCCGTTGTTTGAATGTGCACCAAATTGACTTTGTATTTCAACCAAGGCCCTCATTGATTTGTAAGATACCGGATTATACAGATACAAATTAAAACAACGATATCTTTAATGATAAATATGTGCCTTTTAAATTACTAGAGATAAACCTGAACGACAATGATAACAAAAAGTAAGTAGAGTAGCGACTGGACGCATGCGGACAAGTCAGCGACTGTGGCGGGAATTCAGACGTTCATAGCACGGTGGTCCTGAGGTCCTGTGAAGGCTCGAATGTTTTTCCCACCACTACTACACAGTGTCACAGTCTACAGTCTCCACCATGCCCTTCATTACCTCATCTACTAATATTCAACCTTACCCTAGATATGCTTAGCTTAGCTTCTAATAATTATAATTTGTGTAAGCACACACACACACACACACACACACACACACACACACACACACACACACACACACACACACACACACACACACACACACACACACACACACACCTAACTGAGGCCAATGCATGCTATTCTATTCTCAACACATATAGTGTACATACATATTTTCATTACCTTCATAGGTAACAGTACCTTTAAAAATCTGCATTTGTTTGTATTCAGTCAGATTCAGTAGAGTTATTTCTTACATCAATAAGTTTGGTATTTGATTTTTACTAACATTTTCGTATCATAAGAGACAGACATACAGACGGACACCCTATCCCTGGTCACAGTGCATCCTCAAGCATGTATCTCTGCCCCCTCGAAAAAGAGTCGGGAAAGTAATGGATTACATCATTATAAAATGAACCGAATTTTTGTTAATGGTGGAAGAAAGGAAAGTAAGATAAAAGCAAACCTCATGAGAAAACAATAGTTGAACTCTGCTGCTATAATAATACCGCGTGCAGTGTAAATGAAATCAAACATAATGAAATGAATTTAAATCAGTCGCTGACTTGTCCGCATGCATCCAGTCGCGACTTTACATACTTTTTGTTATCATTGTCGTTCAGGTTTATCTCTAGTAATTTAAAAGGCACATATTTATCATTAAAGATATAATTACTTTAATCTGTATCTGTATAATCCGGTATCTTACATATGAATGAGGGCCTTGGTTGAAATACAAAGTCAATTTGTGCACATTCAAACACAACAGAAATACACTAATCACCGCCCGAGTACGTCGCTCAGTGTTACCAGATCCACTTGTCCTCGGCTGGCAAAATCAGTGCGTCAGACTCCGTGGAACCGAGTGTACGTGGCTTAATAACTAATCAAATGAACGCCAGGTGCTCTAGTGAGTTACGATGCTCCAGTCATAAGGATGGTAAGGGTTTATAGCTCATAATGCCATTCACGATGTCAGACAGGCTGGTCACCCTTACCTTGAAATTCAGGAAGGGGCGCCTTTGTTGTGGCCCTTTGCTCTCCTGGTGCGGCACAAAAGCACCGAATAATAGAAAATGAGAATATTGATGATGATGATGATATAATAACAGTTAATAGTATTATTATCATTATCATCATCATCATCATGATTAGAACAATTCGTCGAAAATACAGTGGCTCATCAATAGACGATTGTATTACACTTCACTCTTTCACACAAAACTAGATGGTGATTACCCACTGCGTTTCTTGTGACTGGAGAATCGCATGCAATACAGTGCGCGGATAACTCTCATCTTAGTTTTTATGGTACTGTGTTTTGAAGGTTTTTGTAAATGAATCCTTTCCTCAGCATAAAATCGTAACATCATCAGTATCAGCATCGCCATTTTATTTTTCACTTTTACAGGTAAGTGTAGGTAGGATCCAAAAACATGGAGACAAAGCATACAGTAGGCCATGCTTCCTTCCACTTTGCATTCAAGACTTCAGTGTTCTTGGCTCCATACCACAGATTAAACCATCCACAAGACAGTGCTTCATCAAATTAACACCAGGGAGCTGGAGTCTCCCCCCCCCCACTCTCAATGTAAGAGAGGAAGGGTTCCCTAAAACCAATTGAAGTAATCAAGTTTGTTCCTACACGGGAAGAGTAAACGAAGTCGCCAAAATATGAGATTAACAGTTGAAGGGAGGAGAAGGACGCTTGTCTGAGGATGTCTATACTCATATATTAAAATAATCTTCCTATCCTCACACGGTTTGGCTCCGCATTAGAGAGAGTTTTCGAACTGGAAGAGACTGATACATATTTTCGATGACGAATTTATCAAGATAATGAAGTTTTTAATTCATTCAAGTTCAGTAAACGATTTTGTGGTCCGATATTTCTTTCATGTAAGGAAGAAGGAACCAACAACAGAAACACGGAAATTGTTCCCACCAAGAAAAAAATAAAAACAAGATAACAGAGAGACGAATTCGAGATCCGTTCATTTCGAGATTTAATTTTTTTACACACGGAAAAAAGAAACCAAAAGCTAGAAACATGCAAACTGTTCGTCACAAGAAAAAAAAAGAAAAAAAAAAAAGAGAGAGAGAGAACCAAATTCAAGATCCGTTCATTTGGAGATGCCTGGACACACTGCGTTTAAAAGACTGGAGGCCATAGGTACTAGGAAATACAGACAGGCAAAGACAGTTCCAGAGCTGGCCTGTTGCACATACTTATGAAGGACTGGAAGCAATGGATAACTCTTACATTAGAGAGTTGGACAGAAAAGGGATGAGAGTTTGTTGCTACATTGGTGCTATTCCCCCGCCGTATTGATGGTGAGATGCAAGCAGACAGGTCAGAGGAGCAGTGACCAGTGAAGTAGCAATAGAAAAGAGATGAAGATGCAACACTGCAGCTAAGAGAGAGAGGTTGAAGGGAGTCAGTAAGAGGAGGAGAGTTAATGAGACGAAAAGCATTTGACTCTACCTTGTTGAGAAGAGCTGTATGAGGGGAGCTCCCCATACGTGAGAGTTGTACTCTACACAGGGGCGAATTAAACCCGAGTATAAAGTCAAAAACTGTGCAGGGGTAAAGCGTGCACAAAGTCAGCTTAGCACACTTAATCTCTTGGAAGCAGAATTTGTAAGAGAGGTAATTCCCAAGAGAATGGAGCCCCAAGAATATTCAAAGATGACGGAGGAGGAAGTTGGGTATTGTTAAAAAGTAGAACATAATAATGTAAGTATGTAAGAACTGAGTTTTTGATGCATTAAAGACAAGATTACTTTTACCCCAATCAGAGATATGAGCCAAGTCAGATATGAAGTGTGCCATAGCTTCATGCCTTGTCTGTTGAAACAACTCTTGAGATGGCCGCGGCAGGAAGCGAATGGAAATGTGAAGGGTGGTCATCAGAATATTATCTGTCATTCATAATATACAAGAATAGAGTTGGTGACAGGACAGACCCTTGAGGAACACCACTAGTGATAGAGCTAGGAGAAGAACATTGACCATCTACAAAAGCAGTTACAGAACGACCAGAAAGAAAGTTAGAGATGAAGGGACAGATAAGACAAAAATCGTACGAGGTCAATTTATAAATTAAAGGTTTATTGTAGACTCGAACGAAAGCCTTTGTAACGTCAAGTGCAATGGCAAAGCTTTCGCCGAAGTTCAGAAAGGAGGATGACCAGGAGGCCCGAAGGAAAGTGATTAGATCACCAGAGGAGGATCTCAGTTGGAACTCGTACTGACGATAGGAAAAAGGTTATGAGAAGAATGGTGTTTACAATTTTTTTTAGTTAAGAATAGATTCAAAAACTTTACAAATGCAGGGTGTTAAAGAAATTGGGCGATAGCTGGAGGGTTGGGAATGGTCACTCTTTTTTGGGGAAAGACTGAGTGCGATCAAACTTTCAGCAGAAAAGAAAGGTACTAGTTGGCAGAAAACGGCGAAAAAATTTACTTTGAGGACAACCGGATGGACGCCATCAGGCCCTTTTGCCTTGTTAGTATTGAGGCCAGAGATGGCAGAAAACACATCAATTGATGAAAATATAATTTGAGCCATGAGGATGTCAGAGGGGGAATGTGATTGAGGAATAGCACCAGAATCGTCTAACGTGAAATTGGATGAGAAGTCCTGAGAGAAGAACCCTGATTAATCAGTAGAAGCATCAGAGTGGAAAAAAAAAAAAAGTAGGAAAAGATGAAGTAAAGATGTTAGAAATATTTTTGGCAAGATGCCAGAAGGACCCGTAATGATGGAGGGATGCAGACAGACAGTTCAGAGGAGCAGTGACCATTGAAGTAGTGATAGAAGGGAGATAAATGCAACACTGCGGCGAAAAGGTGAAGATTGGGGGGATTCAGCAAGAAAGGAAGAGTCAATGAGATGAAAAGCCTTTGACTCCACCTTGTACTTGTGGAACCTCCTCACTCATGAAAGTTGTACTATATAACGTGGGGAATAGAACCTGCGTATCAAATCAACAACTGTGCAGGGGTAAAGAAGGCACGGAGTCGGCTGAATGGCTAAGGTGTTTTCTAAATTAATTTTTTCACTACCAGACGTCTCTCCAACGTTAGATAAAATTCCTTTGCAGTAACAAACGACTTCTGATTTTAAACAAATCCACATAATGACGTGTTCCCTCAATCTATCATGCTATTCCCAGACGACTTTATATATATATATATATATATATCATTCATCATCATCATCATCAGCCGTTTGAGTATTCACTGCAGGACCGGCCTATCCTGACTGAAGTTGGGACGATACAGCCAGTGTATCTCTACCAAGTGGCTTAGCCTGTCTGGCAGAGATTGCATGTAGGGTGAGAAGTGCTTGTAAGTGTAATTGCAGTGTTGTAGTGGCTTTGGATGTGTGTGTAGTCTGTGAACCAAGTGTAATCGGCCCGCGCAAGGCGACTGGGTGCAAGCATACTTTATAGCAAGGGACACTGGTTCAACCACAGCACCCCTTGTGTCCCTTGTGTCCGCCAATGCAGTACGTGGCAGGGTGAGCACTCCCAAAGTTTATTACCCTGGCGGGGCGCGAACCCTGGTTCACCAGTGTACGATACGCACACTCTACCACTGTACCACAGAGGCTGCATATATATATATATATATATATATATATATATATATATATATATATATATATATATATAAGTATATATCTCTCTATCCATCTATCTATCTACCTATCTATCTATCTATATATACTAGCAGGGGTACCCGGCGTTCCCCTTCCCCCTCCTTATTTATCTTTCTCCTCCTGTCCCATCCCGCCTCTCTCTCTCTCTCTCTCTCTCTCCTTTTTTACCTGACTCATACTACTCTTCCCCCCCCCCTTCCCTAAAACCATCGGTCTTTTTGGTCTTAAAACCTTCCTTGGGTCATAAGACCAAAAAGACGAACACTCCAGTTCCATTTCTTCTAGTTCAATCTTTCTTACTCCTCCAGAAAGACCATGTACCTCTCATGCTTTTGAAGAGGGAATATAAGAGGTCCAGGAACTTTCTATTTCAGCTTTCACTGACCAACGCACAGTATTTGTGGGTACTTGTTTACTATTGCCGGTGACCTAAAATGACCTCGGAGTCAAGCTGACATAGCCTATGTCCGAACTGGAGGTCACGTGAGTCTCCATGCCAAATATTAAGCTGCAGGGGTAACCGGCGTTGCCCGGGCCAAAAAGGCGAACACTCAACCAGTGACCTCAAATGACCCAGATCTGAATTTCGACTCCCCTTATAACCTTCCTTGGGTTATAAGGTTTCCAAATATGTAGGTTAAGGCCAGGTAAAATGAAAATTGAAGGAATAGTTCGTGAACAAACAGACAGACAGAAAGTGCCCTTCATATAGTGCGTATATCTCTCTCTCTCTCTCTCTCTCTCTCTCTCTCTCTCTCTCTCTCTCTCTCTCTCTCTCTCTATATATATATATATATATATATATATATAAACTACAGAAGTACTATGCAACCTCCATTAGCCTCTCCAACCTAGGGGCTTTCCTGTGCACAGTAAAATTGCTTGGTAGTTGTAAGAAAAATGCAAAAAATTGTGAACGTGTTGAAATGATAAATAATATGGCCAATATTCTCACAAATGTTGCAGAGTGTTCTCGCACAAAAACCTGCTGCCTGCTGTTTCACGAAACTTTCTGTTATAACACTAAAAAAACACACACTGTTCGCACTTTCACAGCACTCACTGGCTGTTCTCTCACAAAAATTGCCTTCCCCCAAAACCTGCTGTCTGCTAACTCACAAAACCAGCTGTCTACTGGCCTCTCACACAGTTACCAAAGTCTTTCCTCTCACAGAACTGCTGTCCACTTTCTTACAATACAGTTTATCTGCAGTCTCACAAAACCAGCAATATACCCTCTCAAAAAACTAGCAATCGATCCTCTCACAAAATCTTAAATCTGCTCTTTCACACAATATTCTTTCTGCTCTCTCACAAAGCATACTATAATTATGGTGTCCCACAAAACCAGCTATCTATTCTCAAGAAACTCTGCTTTCTCACAAATCCTGCTTTCTGTTTTTTCACAAAAGCTGAAGTCCGTTCTCTTATAAAACTTATCCTCTTCTGTGTACTCCCTCAGGACACGATTGACCATGAGTTCATGATTATTTTTATTCTGATGTGTGTGTGTGTGTGTGTGTGTGTGTGTGTGTGTGTGTGTGTGTGTGTTATATATATATATATATATATATATATATATATATATATATATATATATAGGCCCCAGGAGAAGATGGAATAGTAGCAGATTTACTGCTGGATGCAGGAGTAGAAATACGAAAGTATCTCGCATATTAATTGGCTCAGTCTATAAAAAAAAGAAAATTCCTAAAACATGGTGTAAGGCAGTAGTTATTTTACTTTACAAAAAGGCGACTCAAAATCTCTTATTAACTATCTACTAATTAGCTTATTACCAATCTTTTATAAACTTTTCACCAAAGTTCATACGAAGAGGATAACAAATTTGGAAGAAAACCAACCTCGTAAACAAGCAGGATTCCGGAGCAGGTATTTGACCACTGAATATCTACACACAATGCATCAGTTTACTGAGAAACCTACAGAATATAATAAAAAAAGAGGGCATCTGGGAGCCGAATAATAATAGCCTGACAGATTATGCTGTTGGCCAAGTCCAAGATTTAGGCTATATCTTGATACCCTGAAGGTTCCATGCTGATAGCTGAAGTCGGTCATGAAATATAATGGTGCTTTACAGAAGTTTTTTTTTATGCGAGGAAGTAGGAACCAAAGCCCATAACAGTTCCCTCCAAGAGAAAAACAAAATACAAGAGAGAGCCAAATTCAAGATCCATTCATTTCGAGATGCCTGAACACACTGCGTTTGAAAGACTGAAGATCATAGGCAGCAGGAAATGCAGACACAGGGAGACAGTTCCAGAGTTGACCTGTTGCATAAATGAAGGACTGGGAGTAACGGTTAACTCTTGCATTAGAGAGTTGGACAGAAAAGGGATGAGAGTTTGCTGCTAGACGGGTGCTACGCGCCCGTCGTAGAGGTGGAGAAATGCTTGCAGACAGTTCAGAGGAGCAGTGACCATTAAAGTAGCGATAGAAAAGAGATAAAGATGCAACAGTGCGGCGAAGAGACAGAGGTTGAAGGGAGTCAGTAAGTGGAGGAGAGTTAAAAAGACGAAAAGCTTTTGACTCCACCCTATTGAGAAGAGCTGTATTTGGGGAGCCTCCCCAAACATGAGAGTTGTACTCCACACAGGGGCGGATAAAACCCCTGTATAGAGTCAACAATTGTGCAGGGGTAAAGAAGGAGTCGGCTTAGCACACCTAATCTCTTGGAAGCAGATTTTACAAGAGATGTAATATGATTTTTCCGAGATAAGTCCCGAGTAAATGAAACCCCAAGCATGTTCAACGATGATGCAGGATTAAGCTGAATATTATTAAACATTAGTGGGTATACCTGTGGAAGATTATGACGGTTTGATAGGTGTAAGAACTGAGTCGTAGATGCATTAAAAACAACACGATTATTTTACCCCAGGCAGAGATACGAGCCAAGTCAGACATTAGGTGTGCCATTGCCTCATCCCTTGTTTGTTGAAGTAACTGCCGAGATGGGCGTTGCGGGAACCGAATGGAAAGGTGAAGGGTGGAGTCATCAGCGTATGAGTGGGTTAGAAGGTCATTGATGAATAAAAGGAAGAGACTTGGTAATAGGACAGAGCTCTGAGGAACACCACTGTTGATAGATCTAGGAGAAGAACGATGGCCGTCTACAACAGCAGTTATAGAATGACCAGAAAGGAAGCTAGAGATGAAGGCACAGATAGAAGAATAGAAACCGTAAGAGGGCAGTTTGGAAATTAAAGATTTATGCCAGACTCGATCGAAAGCCTTTGAGATGTCAAATGCAATGGTAATGCTTTCGCCAAAGTCCCGAAAGGAGGATGACCAGGAGTCTGAAAGGTAGGTGAGAAGATCGCCAGTGGAGCGTCCCTGACGGAACCCGTACTGACGATCAGAAAGAAGGTTGTGATAGGAGGGCGATAGGTTGGCGATAAAAGCTAGTTGACCTTTGCTGCCATTTTGGTAACCTTGACCTAGACCCCATGTGTCCATTTTCGAACTCGTCCAAGATTTTGGTCATATCTTGATACTCTGAAGGTTTCATGTTGATAGCTCAAGCCGTTCATGAGATATAATGGTGCTAAAGGCGGACGATTAAAACTAGTTGACTTTTGGCAACAATTTTGGTGACCTTGACGTTGACCCCGAGCTCCCATTTTCGCATTCGGCCAAGACTCTGGCCATGTGTTGATATCCTAAAGGTTTCACGTTGATAGTTCAAGCCGTTCATAAGATATAACGGGAACAGACGCGCGAGCAAGAGCGCAGGCAAACACACACACACACACACACACACACACACACACACACACACACACACACACACACACACACACACACACACACACACACATACACACACACACACACACACACACACGCACAGGAAGGCAAAAACGTTATCGCTCCGCCTTTTAAAGGCGGGCGATAATAAACCATTGTTCTTAGGTTTTGTTATTACGAAAAGGCTTTTGACTCAGTGGTGGAAATAGCAGTTATAAATTCAATGAGTGAACAAGGAGTGAATGAGAACATTGTAAACCTACTCGAAAACATATATATAAAGAGGAAACTGCCACAGTTGAACTACATACAGACTCGAAAAAGATTAAGATTGAGAAAGACGTGCGTCAGGGAGATACAGTTTCACATAAATTATTTACAGCATGCGTAGAATGCATTTTCAGAAACCTAGACTGGGAAAGCAAATGAGTAAACGTAGATGGAGAAAAGTTAAACCATGTAAGATTTGCAGATGACATTGTCCTAATCTCAGAAACGGCAGAGACATTGCAAGAAATGTTAAATGACCTGAACAGAGAAAGTCTCAAAGTAGGGCTAATGATGAACTGGTGTAAAACTAATGCTTAATCCACAAACACCAAAGAGCGTCATCAGACTAAGGGTACAAATTCTTGAAGAAGTCTAAGAGTACAATTACTTCGGGCAAATACTAAAACTAATGAAGGTCCATGATAATGAAATAAAAAACACATTATAATTGGATGGAAAGCTTTAGGTTAACACAAAGACATCATGAAAAGTAGCTTGCCAAAGTGAATGAAACGAAAAGTATATAACGAATGTATAATTCCAGCTATGACGGACTGACAAAATCTTTGAAAAATCAACTAATCCGTTCTCAAAGGGGAATGGAAAAGGTAGTGTTAGGAATATCTTTAAGATATAAGAAAAGATTAACTTGGGTGAGAGAGCAGACTAAATTCAAAGACATTATAGAAGTTATAAAAGGAAAAAAATGAAGGTGGACACGTTATGTAACAAGAACAGCGGATAATAGATGTACCAAGAGGCTGATTGACTGGACTCCAAGAGATTGTAAGCGTAGCAGAAAAAGACCAGACATGATGTGGAGAAATGAGATAGAGAAGTTTGCATGGAAAACATGGCACAGATTAGCTCAGTCAAGGAATTCAAGAAGGTATGGGGAGCCCTTTGTTCATCAGTGGACTTGCAATGGCTGATGACGAGGACGACGATATATATATATATATATATATATATATATATATATATATATATATATATATATATATATATATATATATATATATATATATATATATATATATATATATATATATATATATATATATATATATATATATATATATATATATATATATATATATATATATATATATATATATATATATATATATATATATATATATATATATATATATATATATATATATATATATGTGTGTGTGTGTGTGTGTGTATACACATAGAAAATACAACAGCTGAAGAAATTTTAATGTCAGCCACGTGGCAGTAAGAAAGGGGAAGTGATGAGAGAACAGCACCGGAATCATGTAACGTGGAATTGGAGGAGAAAGTCTGAGTGAAGAGATCTGTTTTATCAGTAGAAGAATAGTTACAGAGCCATCAGAGTGGAAAAGAGAAGGGAAAGATGATGAGGTAAAGTTGTTAGAAAGATTTTTGACAAGGTGCCAAAAGGAGCGGGAAGAATTTGAGTCGGAGAGTTCAGAGCATTAAGCAGAAATGAAGTTAATTTTAGTAGAATGAAGAACAGACTGAACACGATACTGGGCAGAAACATAAAAGAGATGAGATTCAGGGCTGGGTTGGCTCCAGTACCTTTTGTAGGCTTTCTCCTTGTTGTGGACAGCATTAGAACAAGCGTGATTAAACCAAGTTTTCTTGCATTAGTCACATGATATGAAAAAGTAATTTATGCTTTCATGCCCGAGAGAATAAATTCCGTAATGTACAAGGCACATTCAGATGGCTCTCTGTCATGGAAGCAATAATCATTCCAGGGAAAATCAAAGAAGTATCGCCTAAGGGCCTGCCAATAACTAGCTCCAAAGTTCCACGGCCGCCGCTTCTTGGAAGAGTCCACAGGTTTTACTGGAGCAATAGGACAGGTTAATGTGATAAGGTTGTGATTGGAGGAGTGCAGTGGAGAGAAAAGTTTAACTGCATCAGCAGAAGCGTTAGTTGTAAGGAAGAGGTCATGTATGTTGGAACTCTCAACAATGCTGTCAGGGATATGGAAAGGGTACTGTACAAGTTGCTCTAAGTCATTAAGGATAGAAAAGATGTAGGCTTGCTCACCAGGTGGATCAGTGAATGGAGAAGAGAGCCAAAGATGGTGGTGAACAATGAAATCGCCGAATGGAGATTTCAAGAAAGGAAAAATTGATATGATGTTGTACATCTTATATGTAAGATAATCGACATATTTTTTCATGGTCAGTATAATTAGAGAATAAGTAAACAGCACAGATATATTATGTTAGAGAATGACTGGAAAGCCGAAGCCAGAGAGTAGGTGATTCAGAAGATTCAAGTTCAGGAACCCAAGAGCATGATATGTTGTTGTGTATGTAAACACAACAACCACTTTTGACTTTGAAATGACTATTGAGAAACAGGAGAAGGGTTTGCTATCAGGCACCTCAGACAGCTGAGTCTCAGGAAGGATGTGCAGGTGAGGTTTAAAGAAGGAGAGGTGGTGTTCAACAAAGAGAAAGTTAGAGGACGGGCCTCGAATGCTGCAAAAGTAAAGAAGTGGGTTTGGCATTAGTTCCAGGCAACTTGCTTGGTCGTCAACAGGAGAGGGGCAGATGGTGGGGGTTTTGATGGTCCCTCCTCCCTCTCCTGGGGACTCGGGGACTTTATGACACGATGTTCTTAACAGCCATTATAGCAAAGCTGCTATTGGTTTCAATTTGACCGTGTGTGTGTGTGTGTGTGTGTGTGTGTGTGTGTGTGTGTGTGTGTGTGTGTGTGTGTGTGTGTGTGCGCGTGTGTGTGTGTGTGTGTGTGTGTGTGTGTGTGTGTGTGTGTGTGTGTGTGTGTGTGTGTGTGTGTGTGTGTGTGTGTCTGTGTGTGTGTGTGTGTGTCTGTGTGTTTGTGTGTGTGTGTTTGTGTGTGTGTGCGTGCGTGTGTGTGTGTGTGTGTGTGTGTGTGTGTGTGTGTGTGTGTGTGTGTGTGTGTGTGTGTGTGTGTGTGTGTGTGTGTGTGTGTGTGTGTGTGTGTCTGTTAGCACAATAACTTCACAGCTTCTCAAGATATCATCAAAAAATTTTAAAGGTGCTTAGTATGTAAAAGTCAATCATGAGTTCGAGTTTGGTGAAAGTAGGTCAAGGTCTGTGTGTTTGTTACCAAAATAACTTCGCAATCGCTGAAGACATCATCACAAAATTTTACGGATGTGTAGTAAGGATGAAAATCTCCAACAAGTTCGATATTGGTGAAAGTAGATCAAGATCTTGTGTCTGTTACCATGATAACTTAGCAACAGCTCAAAATATCATCACAAAATTTTACAGGTGTGTAGTAGGAACGAAAATCTACGAGTTTCAAATTGGTGAAAATAGGTCAAGGTCAAGGTCATATTCAGAGCCACGCTAGAAATGTACTGGCTCATGGCTGGTGTGATTCCCCCCTTGCTTCTTTTTTTTTTTTTTTTTTAAATAAGAAGTGTAGTGTGCAATTTGCATGTAATCTGGTGTTGGCAGTTAGAGGAACTTGTACTGGAGAGCATGCTGGTCAACTGTGTGTTACTGAAACAGTGAAATAGTTAAGCAAAGGGGGATGGTCAGAAGTTGGTCCCGAGGGCTGATGAAACGAGAGCTTGAGTTCTCCGTGTCATCGGCTTTCCATCCTCCTTGGGAGTACCGCCCTGCTCAACTAGTGCCACACTCTACTCCCTATAACCTTCCCATACGAAGAAAGACTGAAAAGAGTAAATCTGCACTCACTAGAAAGGCGTAGATTTAGAGGAGATGTAACTGAGGTGTACCTTGCTCAGGTAAGATCTGCGACCTGTGTCAATGACGGTAATGTAGACCCATAGTGGTGACCAGCACTTTAAATACTGTACCTGTCACCTGAGAACTACGGGATGGATTTTAAATTTCTTTCTACCACTAGAAACTACAGTCATTGCTTAATATCATGTTAGGAGCAAATGAAATTAATGATAAAATTACTCCTTATTCTACAGGTAATAAAAGAAGGTGATGTAAAAAAATTACTTTGAAAAAATGAGGCTTATCTCATGTACCGGTATGTCAATCCTGAGATGACTTTGGTTGCAGGGCCATGGAGGGGGAGGGGGAGACTCCTCGGTGTCCAAGGGGCAGATTTTTAGGGCCAACCACTGAAGAGCTGTGTCGGGGAAAAAAACGATTTTTTTTTTTTTTTTTTTTCAAAAATCATGGTCTTTGTACCTGTTGCCTAAAGCGTACCGGTACCTAAATATGGACGGATCTGCCTGAAATTTGGTATGCAGGTGCCCTTGTCATCCTACAACAGACTACCCCCCCCCCACAAAGAAATCGGAGTTGGTTTGAGGCCCAAAATTTTAAATTATGTAAACCCAACTTTCAGAGAGCCATAGAATTTATGGAAACTCTAAGGTGTTGGACACATGTTTCAGGCAAAACTCAATCAGGGACCACAAAATTGGGTATGAATATGGAATAAACCTTCCTCTTATGGAAAACAGTGTTTCTTGTTCTTACCTCAAAAATCACAGGTGTCACAGGTATGACAGGTAAGTACATTGTAAAAGCCAGGTCAGTAGTTCATACATGACAGGTAAGTCTATCATCAAATGAAAGAGAAGTACATAATGGAATGACAGGTAAGTCTATCATCGAATGAAAGGTAAGTATATAATGGAATGGCAAGTAAGTATAACATCAAATGAAAGGTAAGTACATAATGACAGGTAAGTATATCAACGAATGAAAGGTAAGTACATAATGGAATGACAGGTAAGTAGGACTTACTTTGCCAGTTTGTTGGCGACGTACTGTACATCTTGAGCTAGTTAAGGGCGCAGGTGATGGGCTTGCTGCGTGAGGCGTCCCCCCTGCTGGGCCTCCCACTTTACTGCCACTTCTCAAGGCCACCTCTTCCTCCTCGCTCACGTCTCCACTTTTGTGCACTAGTGCAGGTGTTAGAGTTTGTTCCTCATCACTGGCAGAGTCACTGTCCATCAATAGGTCATAAATACGGCCTTCAGGGATGTTTTCCGTGACATCTTCAAAATCTGAAAAAGTGACAAAAGAGCAAAGTCAGTAATCGGGGTACTGTGGCAAGACGTGGGAACACTGTAGCCAGCACCACATTCCACCACCATCCCCCACTACCCAGCCATGTGTCACGTTGTATTATTACTGCCAATATTACAAAAGGCTATAGGTATCAAAATGCACAGGTGTGTCAAAATGAAAAAGTGTTGTGAATCAGGTAAAGTGGCACCCACCTGGTGACCACGAGGGCTATAGTTCCTGGGCGAATGGAGAGAACAGTGGTGCACGTCCATCCCCGACCCTCCGACATCACACACTGCCTGGTTGTCAAACTTCCCCCTAGCTGCCCGCTGGGATGAATTATCACGAAAAAACGTGTTTTACGCATGTAACTTGCAATACTTTGGTGATAGAAACTCCGTGTACAAACAGCTAGATAAGGAGTTTATTACAAGCTCACAGTAAAACAGTCTGCCCGGCTAGGATGTCTGCTATCAACTGATGCAATAACGCCGTCTTCAGGCGTGGGAGAGCATGCTGACCTAGCAAATTTAGTGGGGGCATGTATGCATTGGGGGGGAACATATATACATCGGGGGTAGACATATTGTGGAGGGAGTACACTACTCCCCCGGGTAGCTGAGATGGTGTCTCCTGACACCAGGAGGTAAATGGTGGCTGATTATAGTAGTAAGGTAGGACCGGGGAGGTTTGTACAAGGGATAAGTATGATACAGGGGCAGTAGGGGAGACATGGCCATGTTGAGGGGAGGGAATTAGAAGGATATATATATATATAAGATATACAAGGAATAATAGGTACAAATCCAGTAAGGGTCGAAGGGATATATGAACATAATGGGAATTACACAATAATAGTTTGATACATGATAAACAAGGAGTAGATATGAGAGTTCTATTGTTGTTCTTCCTACATTTTTTTTTTTTTTGTGGATTTTCTGTAGGACACACTGTCACTGAGTAATGCAGGAAAGAAATACCATCATTTTCTAGTAGGCAGAGTGCTGTTCACAGTTTGGTTAAATGGTAGATGGCAATGGTAGTCACGGAATGTGAGGGCACTAAGTATGGGGAGTTTCTACATCGTGGGTAGGGCGTACGATGCCGGTAGCGACTCTGATTTCCTGGAGTCGACGTTCCATTTTTCTGACACAACAATGCACTGCACAGATGATGAGTAGAAAACCTATGAAAGCGATAACCACAGGGGGAAACACAACTGTCGGATGAACCCATGAACGGCTGAAGGCCAGAGAAAATTGATCCATAATGAAATCACTGTCATTGAGGAATCCTGGCACACCTTTACGGCCGCTGGGTATACTAGGAAGTCTCCAATCTTTACACCACTTTTAAGTTTTAGTGGAGCATTTGTGACATTGAGCAAGTACAGGTAGCATAAACTGTCCTCTAAGACTGTACACCACACTGACTCATAAGTCAAGCCATTCACACAACACGTCTCAGGTAGGGTTAGTACATCCACTCCTTCTTTCGCACTGGCAACACAAACAGAGACTTTGGTGAACTCATGCGGTAACAAAATTGTGCACGTATTCGTTACTGCACGTTTCGTCTCTGCGTGTTGGAGAAGATCATTCAGACTGTGTGAGGTAGGTAACTGAGACATGTCTGAGTCAGCGATAGTGTTGTCGGGAGAGGATGTAAGAGCCATGTTCGAGGGCTGAGATGATGTATCAGGAGACATTGAGGAATTTATGTCCTTGCTCGCAGTCAGTAAAGGAATGATCTCTGTATTCTCAGATGATGAGAGTGGTGGTTTGGGCTGGGTTGGACTTTTTGGTAGTGATAGGGACAGAGGTAATTGAAGGACTGATTTGATCGTAAGAACAGGACGGGGACATTCCATAGTGTAAACCGGGAATCCAGAAATGTCTATAATACCACAAGCAGGTAATAATGCAATGGAATGTTGTGCCATGGTGGAGAAACCAATAAGGGCATCTGCGGGATACTGCAAGTCATTAGTGACATAAAATTCAATGAGGATAGGGGGCAAAGCTCTGTGGAGTTTGACTTCAAGGGTGACTCTTCCCTTAACCTTAAACTCTGAGCCGTTAACACCACATAGGCGAATGTCTGGTGGTTCTAGGAAATTGACGTGGCTGTGATGGCGATGAATAATTTGTAAGGAATTTTCGGAGATGAGATTTACTATAGATCCTGTGTCCAAGAAGAATGACGTTGGTATGTCATGACTGCTTCCGAGAATGACTAAACCCGAGGATATTATGGGACCTACATGGCGGATGGGGAGTTGGGTTTCTGGTTCTACATGATATTGGTCCGATACGGGTGCGGCGCTTCCCCCGACTGTGGGCGGTTGAGGTAACGACATTCCCCAGTGGTGTGAGTCGTGCTTGAATTGTGGTATTTGCAGTGTGGACGACGTGAGCGGGAAGGCGTACGCTGTCTGGTTTGGGAGTGAGGACGTCTGTATGTACGGTCGCAACTGGATGCTCGATGTCCAGGATGACCACAGTACCAGCAAAGAATCGAAGATCGTCTGTCCCGTCGGGCGCTAGATTGATCACGGCCTGCTGTAGGAGAGCGATGTGTGGCAGGTCTGCCGCGTGTGGTGGGACGGGAGCGAGATTGGTTTGGGGTAGTGGAGGTGTGACAGACTGAGGAGGCCAAGGGTTGGGTGGTGCCCTGACGCGTGTAGTTCGAACCTGTTCTTTCATGAATGGCTTTAGTGACCTGAATAATTTTATCTCCTGGATTGAAACCGATTTCCAAGGCTAGCTCTCGCTGTTTAGGAGTAAGCCAGTGAAGGAATCTCAGGTAACCAATTAAGTCAGCAAAGTTGGTGAGTGAAAGCATTGGAACGCCATTCTTGTCTTCTAACCATTTCGTGCCTACCAGTAATTGGAGCATCTCGCTACTAGTTGCTTTCATGGCGGCGGCAGCTTCGCGGAGCTTGGCATATTGCACTGGGACGCGCAAGTCCTCATCTAGTTGGTTTAGGAGATTAATGAATCCCATGAGAGACGCGGAATTTGAATGCTGGCAACAAAGGCTGATGAGTTCCGTACGCAAATCAGCAAAGGTACGAATGCTATCGAAATGTCCTGCACGGATCGCGGATCCGATGTCTGATTTACCGTGATGCAAGCGACCGAGGAGGTAAGCTACTTTGAGCGATTCCTTGGTAATATGTCTATTATTTATTTCGGTTTCGACTTCTCTGAGGAAATCATAGACAGACCAAGTTGGGTCCTGGCCGGTAAATTTGGGGCGATTGGCATCGTCGAGATAGATAGACTGTGGAGGGTTGGCCATGGCTGGAAGTGCAGAAGTGGCGGGAGGAGAGGTGTGGGAGAGAGAGAAGGCAGTGGCAGTTAAGGGCGAGGAAGACGGGGTATGAAGGGAGGCAGGAGAAGGAACGACAGTGGAAGGAGTAGAGGAAGAAGAAGTGAGAGAAGAGGCAGGAGTAGAGGAGGACGTATCTGGATTTACGAGGGTAGGATGGGTAGTAAGTGATTCTGCGGGAAGTGAAACGGGAGTCTCAGGTACAGGGCGGTGGTACTCTTTGCCACTTCGTAAATGAGTGATTGTGTTAGAGTCGGCAGACGGGGGATGAGCAGGTGATGTTTCCGGGTCGTGAGGGCTGGCGGTAAGCGGTTGACGTGGAAAGTATGACATTGAATGCGGCAATGGAAGATGAAAGGATGAAGATGGATACGTAGGTGGAAATGTATAAATAACAATGAGAGAATGGAATACACTAGGTGTGAAAATGAATGAAGGTGCGGGCATGGATGGTTTAAATAAAATGCGAAGGATGAGATGGATAATAAATAACGTAGGTGAAGATGAAAACGAGGCAATGGAAATGAGATGGAATATTTACAATAACCAATCTGTAGAGAAAATCGAGGATAATCTCTATAGAAAGGAAAGATATACTATAGTTACACAGTAGAAACGGGAGTGTCGAGAGGTATGACGTGCAGGGTGGCTGGGCGTAGCTGGGCTGGGGCGGGGCGGGGCGGGGCTGGGCGGGGCTGGGCTGCGGGGTAGAGACAGCTGGGCGGAGAGGAGAGGAGACGCCATGAGGAATCACCGGCAGGGAGTGGCGGTCTTAGGAGGCTCCGTAATGCAGACCAGATGCGGGCGACGGCGGAGGCCGGTGGTGGGTGGGGAGGCAGATGTCGGCGCAAGGCAGGTGTAGAGCTGGTGAATTGCAAATGCAGAGAACGGTGGTGGGCAGACAGCGGGCAGACAGTGATAAGTGGCACCGTGGGGGCAGGAGCTATGATGAGTCCGGAACAGGTGCTGGGAACAGGTGCAACAGGTGCGTAGGTCGGCGACGGTGACACTTGCGGTCAGGAAGAAGGCGTATGGGTGCGGTTGTTTGAGAGGTGAGCACTGGCGAGAAAAATGGTACACTCGAAAACCACGGCCAAGGTATAGAGGCACGGAGGAAGGGGCGAGGCTGGCAGATGCGAGACGTCATGTATCTTGTTGTATCACTAAAAATCCAAGGAGGCGGTCAGAATGTGATGGTTCGAAACACCGCTGCTACCAAATGTAACTTGCAATACTTTGGTGATAGAAACTCCGTGTACAAACAGCTAGATAAGGAGTTTATTACAAACTCACAGTAAAACAGTCTGCCCGGCTAGGATGTCTGCTATCAACTGATGCAATAACGCCGTCTTCAGGCGTGGGAGAGTATGCTGACCTAGCAAATTTAGTGGGGGCATGTATGCATTGGGGGGGAACATATATACATCGGGGGTAGACATATTGTGGAGGGGGTACACGCATGCGTGCATGGGGCCACTTTACCAGCAGGGTAGTAAATGAAGGGAATAAACATAAGGAGATATCAGCAAGGTACTTAAAGTCAGCATACATAATTGAACTAGAAATAAAGGTTTCAAAGAAAATAAGTTCTGTTTTTAGTATGGAAATAGGTAGAAATAGGTTTGGCAACAGAGAAGTGAACGAATGGAATAAGTTACCTAGTGAGGTATTTGCTGCCCCTGCCACTGAGAGTTTCAAACATAGACTAGATAAGCATATGACAAGTAAGGGTTGGGTATTTAAAAAAATCTTTAAAAATAATTCTTTTTTCCTTTTAGGTTTCACTATGATAGTCTCACTTCTCCTTTTTCACTTTCTTATAAAATGTTCACAACAGTTTTTCTATACAGCGTGGTGTTCCTTCTCACCATTTCCTGCCGGTTTCGGCTTAAAGGTTTGATGGACGTAGGAGAGCCTTCATCTTTACCATCCTTGCCATATTCAAGTAATTCAGTTTCTCTTGTAGGAGCCGTCTAGCATTACTCGACTGGCCTACTGCAGTAATCCTTTCTTCTTATGTTATGTTGTCTTTCTATTTTTCTTCCAAATGCTTCTCTGTTTCTTGTCATTCTTTCATTTCTCCACCGACTCACATCAAATTTGATACAGTTCTTCTTTAGGAAATCACCCCCAGACACATTTCTCATTATAGGAATTAGACCTATTATACGGTTCTATGAAGTCAGAGATCAAATAATGATAACTACACATACTGAAAGTGTAACAACACAAATCTGTAGCTGCCAACTTTTGCGAGGAACGGTGAGAACAATATTCTCTTTTAGTGCTAGAAAATTTTGGGTATGGGCATCTTGCATTCTCTTTGCATCTTGGCAGTCTTCAACTGTAATGTTGACACACTCACATGATTTTCATCAGCTTCTGAGAGACATTCTTGGCTATTGCGTTCCCTTTAATGAATTAAATCGTTTGACAGAGTCAAGAAAAAAGGGAAAAAAAGGAGAGCGGCGAAATCGTAGTGATTGGCTTAGCAGAGATGCAGCACACACGTTTCCTTCAGACTTACTATAAGGCACATCCACAAAAGTTTTCTGCTTCCTCTTCCAGTTCCATCTAATGGAACGTAATAAAACTCCTCCAACAATGAGTTGGCCTCGGTTTTCGGGATCCATCTTGATTGCTGTGGTTGCCGGAATGATTCAACGGACCTCCTGCAAAATTACTAAACTTATCTCGAATTGGGCGCTACCTTTCTGATGAGAATCTCCTGTGTTTTGGTTAGGTTAGGCGAGGTCACGTTAGGTTTGGTTGTGTTGTTAGGATCACGATAAGTTTAGGTTAGGTTCAGATACATCATGTTGATTAGGTTTTGGTTAAGTTAGGGTTGTGGGGCTGGGTTAGTTTAAGTTAGGCAAGGCTATTAGGGTTACGCTGAGATTGGTAGTTATGGTTATGTTAAGTGAGGCTGTTTATGTTAGGCTAGGTTAGAGACTAATAAAGTAGACAGGATCATTCTGGAAACTGAATTTTTCCCAGCTTGTGTAGCAGTATTTTCAGTATGAAAATTCAGAAATAAATAGCTGCCACTAAAAAAAAAAAAAAAAAAAAAAAGCCAGGGAAAGAACCTAATTAACAGAAAACGTGACTTTATTTCGTCCATCATCTCGTCCAGATCGTGTTGAGTACGTCTTATACATTTAATTACACTGTTGCTGCATACAGATTATTTTATATAGCTTAGGAGTAACTTTTTCTACAGCGTGTGAAAGGTTACCACTAATTTCACCGTGTTGTGGGATTTCCTAAATTTCATACATTCGTCGGGAGTTAGCAAGACTGAAATAAAACAAGACGTCATGACAGTGAAGGAGTTAACCCCAGCCTACCGGTGACTTTTTTCTAGCTTATTTTTCCTTCCACTAAACAACCTGATTCAGCTCAAAGGGAAAGGGAGGCAAAGAGGTTAAGAACGAGTTTCTACATTCTTCTCCACAAATGTTTTCTCCAGAAAGTCTGGGGTTGGCTAGAACATATTAAACACACACACATACACACACACACACACACACACACACACACACACACACACACACACACACACAAACAAACTTATCAGATTACTGGGGTTAAGCCGTTGTAACCGTTATGGACCCACACCTAACTCAAGAGTCTTCACATTCCGGCTTTTGAAGAGAGAGAGAGAGAGAGAGAGAGAGAGAGAGAGAGAGAAAACTGTCTTAATACAGCGCTCATCTTAATATATACATTTTTTTTTTTCCTTGAATGCCTTTAAAATGCAGAGATAAGCCTCAAGACCAGCACTCTTCTCCCTTGACTTGCCCTCATTCTTTGCTGTGTTATGAGTAGATCCTTTTAATAAGCTTCTGGCATTTCTTTGAGGCTCATTCCAAGTTAATTTCAGACCTCTCTCTCTCTGTCTACGTATCCATTAATATATGTACGCATATTTTTGTCGCTCTGCTTGTCTCTCTCTGCATATGCTTGAAGTGGTTTTTTTTTTTACTTTATATTATGTGTAGTTTCTATATATCCATTTATCTACAGCCAGACGCCTTAATCTTGTAAGGGGTGACCACACACAAAGCGTCTCCATGTCGCCCTGTTCCCTGCCATTTCACTGTCTTTCTCCCAACTTACACCTCCTCTTTCATGTATCTCTCTACACTATGCCTCTATATCATCCTCGGATTCCTCCTTCCTCTCCTCCCTCCTTCTCGCTCACATACACTATCCTAGTCTCTCACTCTCGATCCTCTTCACATAACCAAACCACCTCATTGTGTCTCCTACAGCTTTCTGTTATATCCACATCCATACCACACGCTCCTTCATGTCCTCATATGTCAATCTGTCTCTCCATGTAACTCCATATGCTCCTCTCAAATAACTAATTCTCACTGCTCTCACTCATGACTTGTGTTCTTTCAACAAAGCCCAAGCTTCACTTCCATACGCTGGAGTGGGGATCACAATACTGTTATGCAGTGACTTTTTTACTCCCATGCTCATTTCCCTACATATCACTGCTTTCAATGAACCAGCTACCTTTCCTCCCTGCTGTACTGTTTCAAGTACTTCGTCTTCCAAATTTCCATCCTTACTCATCACAATACCCAAGTACTTAAATGCAGCCACATTTTCCATTTCCTCACTATCCAGCCTCCGCATTCATTGACTTCATTTCTCTCGAAGACCACAGCTATACTTTTCCCTACATTCACCTTAAGATTCTGTTTCTTACATACTTTCCCGGACTCACTTACCAAGCCTTGCAGTTCCCCTTTCATCTTCACTTTACAGTACAGTATCATCTGCAAACAACAGAACAGGAAGTTTCCAAACACTGCCCTCTATCATGAGGACCATTCCAACATCCACTGCCCTACCTTGTATCTCTTTTACAACTCCATCCGTATACAAACTGAACAACGACTTATACATGACAAATCCCTGTTTCAGGCCAACATTCAGACAGAAAGATTCACTCAGTTCACCATCCACACGCACTCTCATACATACTCTTCACAGCATTCAACAACTTCCCGTTGTACTCCATATATACTTTTACATTTTCTATATTCCTTGTCTATCATATATCATATGCTTTCTGCAAATCCATGACGGCCAATTACAACCATTTTCCCTTTTCTAGAAACTTCTCCACTAAACAGCTGAGGATGAATATCAAATTGACACAACCTCCTCTCATGCTAAAAGCTCCCTGTTTTTCTCCAACTACTTCCTCTGTTATTTCCCTAACTCTGTCAATTAGTAATCTACCATTTACTTTTCATATTACACGAAGAAGACAAATGACTCTGTGATTACCACACATTTCTTTTTCCCCTTTTCCTTTGTACAGAGGAATCATTATACCTGACTTCCAATCCTTCGGGACTCTGCCTTCCTCCCAGGCCAGTCTGCACAACTTCCGTATCCATTTTACTACTATCTCTCCCCCGTGCTCCAGCATTTAACCACACGCTCCATCATTTCCTTGGGGCTCTCCCATTTTGAAATTCTTTACTCCTTCCACACTTACTGAAAATTATAATTAAAAAAAAAAAAAGCATGATGTACATCCTCAAAAATGAATGAAAGAGGAAACATCTTATGAATCTGCCTAAAGTAAGAGAAAATTAAGCGATAAAAGGATAGCCCATACAACCCATTTTATGAAAAGCTAAGGCCCAATGCGGTGATACTCAAGCTCAGAGCATCTGAGATTATGCAGATGACCTATACATGTAGTGGCACTGCATAATGACATCCTGCAGCCGTCCCTAGGAGATTCAAACTGATGAGTACAGCATATGATCTTCACCCCAGTTGCTGCTTCACGTTACTAACCCCATTTTTTTTTTTCTTTAGATACTTGTTGACGATATTATTCAAATTAAGAGTGATCCCTAGTAGTGAAGGGACATGTGCGGGGATTCCCATCTCTCGAAAAATTATATCCACGTAGGTAATTTTGACTGAAAAAAAAAAAAAATTAATAACCTCATTAGGCTACCATGTTAACAAGAGGTGAGAATCCTAAGAGTAAGGTCTGCAGAATTGTGTGGAGACATAGGTTATTAACCCTGCTCAGGTAGATGTCGGTCCATGTTGCACAGAAGGTAGACGTGGGTCTCTCAGACCCCAAAATATAAAAATTCGGGAAAAATATAAAAATTCGGGAAAAATGTTTGTTTCCTTTATTCCAATACTGAAAGTAGAGTAACATAATGTTTCTGCAACACAAACACGTAAAAAACATGTATTGATCTTCTCTTTTTACATTTTTAACAACTTTTTGAAAAAAAAAAAAAAAAGTCAATAAATTTTGGCCTATAAGAAGAAGAAGAAAAAAATCTGAATGGTTGCTTCAGTGGTCCCAAAACTTGTTATGGGATGGTGCATCATAGTGTGAAGAGGGGCTGCCAGACACTGCATTCATATCTGCAATCATGGAGAACAAAATATCTTACACACCTCAGGTAGACGTGGGTCTCACATACCCAACTTATACTCACACACCCTTATACTGCAGAAACGGAGAGAGAGCTTGAAGAAACTTCCTCACCCCGGCTCCCGGATATTTAGAAGTTAATGAACTAGAAAATGGGACGGAGGGGGGGGGGGCTCTCAGACCCACCTCTACCTAAGCAGTGTTGAAAACCCCAGGTAAAACCCTGCCTGCCCCTTATATTTCAGTATTTTAGGATGTACGAGACAAAACAAGTACTGTGCGCCTGGGCCCAAGTCCTTCATTATTTCAAAGAGGGGGAGGGGGCCAGCCCCCCACTGGCACACAGGAATTACATGCCTAGATTTTGTTGTACTTGTCTCCAGGTTGAAAGGTAGTATACTCACACAGTAGTGCAGTATATTGTATATCCATAAGGAAACCATAACCTATGCACATATTCTCGATTCCCAGAACTAAGACGAACCTCAGTTATGGAAACAACTAGCGTGACGCAATGAATTAGAGTACGTGTGGAAAATGGGACAAGACCTTAGGAAAAAAAAAAAAAAAAGTGATCCTTGAGTTATGGTGGCTGAGCATCGATTCTGGGTCCCAAATGAGGTTACTGTGAGGGTAGTGCACCAGCCAGCGTAACCAGCGCTAAGGTTTCAACGTTATTCCAGGAATAAATATCGGTTATCAGGCCTCCCGCTTCTGTCCACCAGAACAATTGCATGCATGCTAGTGTAAAGAGCTGGTTCTGAATCAGGTAGGTTCACGCGTGATTTAAAAAGCACTTGTAATACTGTGTATATTTTATGAAGTCCTCCAATAACATGACATATATCTGTACTTTTTTCCTTCCACCATGAGACACCTTTATTCACCTTCGTTCGGACCTCTAATGAAGAACATAAATACAGTCAAATCTATTCCAGCACCTGAAAGGTCTTGTCTAAGTTGAACGAAATCGTCTGGCGATGTTAAGAATAATGTTTAAAAAATTGCTGTGATGGAGCTAAGCATTCCAACTCGTTGTATATAACATTCACCCATTCACTACGTTGCCTGTGTCATTATATTCTTGGTATCTCCAGATAATGTAATGAAGCTCAAGAGGATTAAAATGAAATGGAAGGACTAGACATTTGTACTATATATTCTTCATTAACGCTCCTGCGATGGGTTTCTATGACCAAAGCAAAATCGTCTGTCGTTAGCTGTATAAAACTTGAGGTCTTCATTTTCGGCAAGGTAGTTAATCGTTATGCTTTTCACCATTTTTGGTGCCATAAGCTTCTGAACGTAGTAAAATGGTTCGACCGTTGTCAAAGTAAAATATGGAATACAATACATTCGTTTTGGGGAGCAAAAGGTTTAGCTCATGTTCTATTAATGAGCAATCCATTATACAGTATGCTCAATAGAATTTTCCAGTTGTAAAAGGGTTGAACAAAGATTTCACCATAATTAGCGGGTAAAATGAAAATGGTTGTAACTTCAATGAGAGGAAATAATTCCCAAAGTTATCAGTTTCGATGAAAAAAAAGAAAGAAAGAAAAAAAAAAGGTCTCTACCTACAGATATCGAGCTGTCCTATCTAAAGATTTATTTTCTTTACGAAACACTTGTTCTCTTCACACATTTCACATTCTTCATCTTAAGAGTCTTTCGAAGTGAGGGTGATATATATATATATATATATATATATATATATATATATATATATATATATATATATATATATATATATATATATATATACAGCTTTCAACATACCACTTCACTACACAAGTTCTCCATTGACTAACTTTTACTATATTAAAACCATTTGCTGGTGACTTTGTTGGCATGAATAGTACGTCATGATCTGCAGGTCGTCTTGATTTGCCTCAAACTAAAGCTAAGATATTTTATTTAATGTTGGAGACTTCCCTCGCCGTGAAGGAATAAATAAGGCTATAACTAGCCAAAATTGAACTGAATCATCCTGAGATAGCAAGAATGAAATTAAACTTTTCATTCAGACGCACTTTTTTTTTCTTATCTCGATAACATACTACTTATCTTAGCGAAGTCTGCAAAGTGGAGCGGCAACACAAGACACCATTAATCTCTTCGCTACTAGTGGATCTCCTAAGCTGAATAAAATCATGTGGTAGTAACAAAAATAGTTTTGCATAAAGACGTTACAGTACTAAAAATGTTAACCATCTCACGCAGACGCAGTATTTTTTTTTTTTTTCTGCGAGGAAGAAGGAACCAAAGGCTACGAGCCCGCAATAACTGTTCCTGCCAAGAGAAAAACAAAATACAAGAGAGAGCCAAATTCAAGATCCGATCATTTCGAGATGCCTGGACACACTGCGTTTGAAAGACTGGAGATCATAGGAAGCAGGAGATACAGACAGAGAAAGACAGTTCCAGAGTTGACCTGTTGGATAAATGAAGGACTGGGAGAAACGGTTAACTCTTGCATTAGATAGCTGGTCAGAAAAGGGATGAGAGTTTGCTACTAGACGGGTGCTACGCGCCCGTTGTAAAGGTGGAGGAATGGATGCAGACAGTTCAGAGGAGTAGTGCGACAGAAAAGAGATAAAGATGCAACAGTGCGGCGAAGAGACAGTGGTTGAAGGGAGTCAGTAAGAGGAGAGTTAATGAGACAAAAAGCCTTTGACTCCACCCTATTAAGAAGAGCTCTATGTGGGGAACCTCCTCACACATGAGAGTTGTACTCTACACAGGGGCAGATAAACCCGTGTATAAAGTCAACAATCGTGCAGGGGAATGGAATGGAGTCGGCTTAGCACACCTAATCTCTTGGAAGCAGATTTTACAAGAGATGTAATATGATCTTTCCAAGACAAGTCCCGAATAAATGAAACCCCAAGCATGTTCAAAGTTGATGCAGGATTAAGCTGAATATTATTAACCCTTTCAGTTCTCAAATAGGTCCCAAGGTCACGTTTGACAGATGCAACGTTTTTTTGAAAAAAGTCAGGGTTTGCAAATAAAGAAAAAAAATATCATTCATGCACAAGGAAGTAATCCACATCTGCCTATAAAACATTAGAGCTCCACTCACAATACAAGTGCCGCAAAAATGATGGGAAGTTGCATAGCAAGTGGTGCGTGGTAGCGTGTGAGTATTGCCGTCTCCGTGAGTAGGTGATTACTTAGGGCGTAGGCGACGTGATTGCATTGGTTGTTTCCATGTTTTTCCATAAAAAACAGTGCACTAATATATGTACATTATATCTCATGTGATTTGTGAATGATTCTTGAGATGTTTTCTTTACAAACAACAAACGAAACAGTTACAAAATCCTTATAAAACTATCACTTACTAGTAACTACTAATTTATTTTACTTTGCTCTTATTTTGCCTATTACTGTCCAAGGCTGTGGGGGTGAGGACATGGGGGTAAGCCTACGAGCTTGCCTTTTGTATGTACGTATGTTTATTTTATTGTTGCAAACTATATCATACTGTGTACTTACAGGCAGCAGTAGAGACAGTGATCAAATACTTATTATTTCTCAAAACTGACGGTGTTGTAAGTATAACCAGGAAATGTGAGAACCTCATGAAATATAAATCAGAAAAAAGTAAGGAGATACTAACAATTATTTTTTATTGAATAAGGCAACACTCGCTGCACGTGTATTCCACCTGGTAACAAATAAATGCATGGTACGTATATAAAAGGCTACAGAAACAACCTTAGAAACCTAAAATCATAAATCTGTATTTATTTTCCCTCAATCAGACACACTAACACCCATGAAATGAATAAATATTGAGACATACAGTGCAGAAATCTCTTGCTTGCCTGTGACGCTGCAGCTATGTGCGTAGGCGGGAGGCAGGGGGTGGGGGATTGGAGGGAGAGTGGAGGGTGAAGGGTGGGAGGGAGAGGGGTGGGGGATCAATGGGAGATAGGGGGGTGGAGGAAGGGGAATATGAAAGGGAGGAGGGAGGTAAGAGCTATGTATCCTCAAAAGCAGTAAAAAAATATTGCAAACAATATTCTTCAGCTAAATGAACTGTCTGATACCAAAATAGTAAAAAATATTTCTATATCAACAGTATAATAAAACCATTACGTGCAACTCAACCCCCCACTATGATTAGCTCTTCCCAGACTGTGTAAATTAAAATATTGTGATCTGTGCATGCCTGGTAGAAGCAGAGGGGTCTTGGGAGCAGCTCCTATCCTTATTTCATTCACCAGCCTCACGCAAAAGTTTTCATTCATGCCTATATATGCTGCCACGAGAGTGGCTAAGAGACCTCTACCGAAAAAGCCACTATAGTGGCCAGGAGACCTGAAAGGGTTAAACAATAGTGGGTACACCTATGGAAGATTTTGTCGGGATGATAGGTGTAAGAACTGAGTCTCTGATGCATTAAACACAACAAGATTATGTTTACCTCTCTCAGAGATACGAGCCAAGTCAGACATTAGGTGTGCCGTAGCCTCATCCCTTGTTTGTTGAAGTAACTGCTGAGATGGGCGTTGTGGAAACCGAAGAAAAAGGTGAAGGGTGGAGTCATCAGCATATGAATGGATAGGGTTAGATGTACAGCTTAGAAGGTCATTGATGAATAAAAGGAAGAGAGTTGGTGATAGGACAGAGCACTGAGGAACACCACTGTTGATAGACCTAGGAGAAGAACGATGGCCGTCTACAACAGAGGCTATAGAACGACCAGAAAGGAAGCTAGAGATGAAGGCACAGATAGAAAGATAGAAACCTTAAGAGGGCAGTTTGGAAATCAAAGATTTATGCCAGACTCAATGGAAAGCCTTTAAGATGTCAAGTACAATGACAAAGCGCTCGCCAAAGTCCCGAAAGGAGGATGACCAGGAGTCTGAAAGGTAGTTGAGAAGATCGCCAGTGGAGCGTCCCTGACGGAACCCATACTGACGATCAGAAAGAAGGTTGTGATAGGAAAGATGCTTTAAAATTTTTCTATTAAGAACTGACTGGAAAACTTTTGACATACAGGATGTTAAAGGAATTGGACGATAGTTAGAGGGTTGGGAATAGTCACCCTTCTTTGGAACTGGCAGAATGAGAGCAAAATTCTAGCTAGAAGGAAAGGTACAAGTTGAAAGACAAAGGCGAAAGAGTTTGCCTAGGCAGGGTGTCAGCACGGAAGCACAGATCTTGATAACAAAAGGAAGGACTCCATCAGGCCCAAATGCCTTATTAGTACTGAGGCCTGTGATGGCAGAAAATACATCAGCTGAAGAAATTTTAATGTTAGCCATGAGGAAGTCAAGGGAGGGAAGTGATGGAGGAACAGCACCGGAATCGTCTAACGTGGAATTGGAGGAGAAAGTCTAAGCGAAGAGATCTGCTTTATCAGTAGAAATAATAGTACAGAGACATCAGAGTAGAAAAGAGGAGGGAAGGATGATGAGGTAAAGTTGTTAGAAAGGTTTTTCGCAAAGTGCCAGAAGGAACGGGAAGAATTCGAGTTGGAGAGTCGAGAGCATTTAGTACAAGTGGAATTATTTTTAGCAGTGCGAAGAACAGACTTAGCTTGATTCCGGGCAGAAACGTATAAAAGATGTGAATCAGGGGTGGGTTGGCTCCGGTACCTTCTATAGGCCCTCTCCTTGTTGCGGACAGCATTAGAACAAGCATGATCAAACCAAGGCTTTCT
The DNA here is from genome assembly GCF_032717465.1 of Coenobita brevimanus. NCBI lineage: Eukaryota > Metazoa > Arthropoda > Malacostraca > Decapoda > Coenobitidae > Coenobita > Coenobita brevimanus. Next base: position 13,046,605 of record NC_136987.1, on the reverse strand, counting down.
TGCATTAGTTAAAGGATATGAGAAAGGAATGTATGCTTCCATACCAGAGAGAATAACCTCCGTAATGAGCAAGGCACACTCAGATGGCTCCCGGTCATGGAAGCAATAATCATTCCCGGGAAAATCAAAGAAGTACTGCCTGAAGGCCTCCCAATCCGCAGCTTCAAAATGCCACAGACGACGTTTCTTTGGAGGATCCACAGGCCGCACTGGAACGATAGGACAGGTTCAGGTGATAAGGTTGCGATCGGAGGAGCACAACGAAGGGAAAAGATTAACAGTGTAAGCAAAAGGATTAGTTGTAAGGAAGAGGTCAAGTATGTTGGAGCTCTCTCCAAGGCGGTCAGGAATACAGGTAGGGTGCTGTACAAGCTGCCCTAGGTCATTTATTCTAGCCACCATCAGAATAGATAATACAGTTTAGAAAATATTGAAATTGTAGGGATGGATGCAATCTTAATTAACCTTTTTGCGATCAGAAACCCTTCCTAAATTCAGCAAAATCGCCTGGTAGCAGCAGAAAGAACTAAACAAATGCGGCCGATTGACATGGATCCCTCCTTGGAGGCGACAAAGAGTTGGTAAAGAAATGGACGTGTTTTTTTTTTTTTTAATGCGAGGAAGAAGGAACCAAAGGCCATGAGCCCACAGTAACAGCTCCCTCCAAGAGAAAAACAAAATACAATAGAGAGCCAAATTCAAGATCCGATCATTTGGAGATGCCTGGACACACTGTGCTTGAAAGACTGGAGATCATAGGCAGCAGGAAATACAGATAGAGGGAGACAGTTCCAGAGCTGACCTGTTGCATAAATGAAAGACTGGGAGTAACGGTTAACTCTTGCATTAGAGAGTTGGACAGAAAAGGGATGAGAGTTTGCTGCCAGACGGGTGCTACGTGCCCGTCGTAGAGGTGGAGGAATGCAAGCAGACAGTTCAGAGGAGCAGTGACCATTAAAGTAGCGATAGAAAAGAGATAAAGATGCAACAGTGCGGCGAAGAGACAGAGGTTGAAGGGAGTCAGTAAGAGGAGGAGAGTTAATGAGACGAAAAGCCTTTGACTCCACCCTATTGAGAAGAGCTGTATGTGGGGAGCCTCCCCACACATGAGAGTTGTACTCCACACAGGGGCGGATAAAACCCCTGTATAGAGTCAACAATTGTGCAGGGGTAAAGAAAGAGCGGAGACGGCTTAGCACACCCAATCTCTTGGAAGCAGATTTTACAAGAGATGTAATATGATCTTTCCAAGATAAGTCCCGAGTAAATGAAACCCCAAGCATGTTCAAGGATGATGCAGGATTAAGCTGAATATTATTAAACATTAATGGGTATACCTGTGGAAGATTTTGTTGGGTTGATAGGTGTAAGAACTGAGTCTTAGATGCATTAAAGACAACCATATTATTTTTACCCCAGTCAGAGATACGAGCCAAGTCAGACATTAGGTGTGCCATAGCCTCATCCCTTGTTTCTTGAAGTAACTGTTGAGATGGGCGTTGCGGGAACTGAATGGAAAGGTGAAGGGTGGAGTCATCAGCGTATGAGTGGATAGGGTTAGATGTACAGCTTAGAAGATCATTGATGAATAAAAGGAAGAGAGTTGGTGATAGGACAGAGCCCTGAGGAACACCACTGTTGATAGATCTAGGAGAAGAACGATGGCCGTCTACAACAGCGGCTATAGAACGACCAGAAAAGAAGCTATCGATGAAGGCACAGATAAAAGGATAGAAACCTTAAGAGGGCAGTTTGGAAATCAAAGATTTATGCCAGACTCGATCGAAAGCCTTTGAGATGTCAAGTGCAATGGCAAAGCTTTCGCCAAAGTCCCGAAAGGAGGATGACCAGGAGTCTGAAAGGTAGGTGAGAAGATCGCCAGTGGAGCGTCCCTGACGGAACCCATACTGACGATCGGAAAGAAGGTTGTGATAGGAAAGATGCCTTAAAATTTTTCTATTAAGAATTGACTCGAAAACTTTTGAAATACAGGACGTTAAAGCAATTGGACGATAGTTGGAGGGTTGGGAGTGGTCACCCTTCTATGGGACTGGCTGAATGAGAGCAAACTTCCAGCAAGAAGGAAAGGTACAAGTTGACAGACAAAGGCGGAAGAGTTTGCCTAGGCAGGGTGTAAGCACAGAAGCACAGTTCTTGAGAACAACAGGAGGGACCCCATCAGGCCCATATGCCTTGTTAGTACTGAGGCCAGTGATGGCAGAAAATACATCAACTGAAGAAATTCTAATGTCAGCCATGAGGAAGTCAGAGGGGGGAAGTGATGGAGGAACAGCACCGGAATCGTCTAAGGTGGAATTGGAGGAGAAAGTCTGTGCGAAGAGATCTGCTTTATCAGTAGAAGAAATAGCTACAGAACCATCAGAGTAGAAAAGAGGAGGGAAGGATGATGAGGTAAAGTTGTTAGAAAGATTTTTGGCAAGGTGCCAGAAGGAGCGGGAAGAATTCGAGTTGGAGAGTTGAGAGCATTTAGTATGGATGAAATTATTTTTAGTAGAGTGAAGAACAGACTTAGCACGATTCCGGGCAGAAACGTAAAGATGATGTGATTCAGGGGTGGGTTGGCTCCGGTACCTTTTGTAGGCCTTCTCCTTGTTGTGGACAGCATTAGAACAAGCGTGATTAAACCAAGGCTTTCTTGCGTTAGTCAAAGGATATGAGAAAGGAATGTATGCTTCCATGCCCGAGAGAATAACCTCCGTAATGCGCAAGGCACACTCAGATGGCTCACGGCCATGGAAGCAATAATCATTCCAGGGAAAATCAAAGAAGTACAGCCTGAGGGCCCCCCAGTCCGCGGCTCCAAAATGCCACAGACGACATTTCCCTGGAGGGTCCACAGGCCGTACCGGAGTGATAGGACAGGTTAAGGTAATAAGGTTGTGATCGGAGGAGCCCAATGGAGAGAAAAGATTAACAGAGTAAGCAGAAGGATTAGTTGTGAGGAAGAGGCCAAGTATGTTGGAACTCTCTCCAAGGCGGTCAGGGATACGGGTAGGGTGCTGTACAAGCTGCTCTAGGTCATTAAGGATAGAAAAGATGTAGGCTTGTTCACCAGGTGGATCCGTGAAAGGAGAGGAGAGCCAAAGGTGGTGGTGAACATTGAAATCTCCAAGAATGGAAATTTCAGAGAAAGGAGAAATGGACAGAATGTGTTCCATCGTAGAAGTAAGATAGTCGAAGAATTTTTGATAGTCAGTAGAATTAGGGGATAAGTAAACAGCACAGATATATTTAGTCAGAGAATGACAGGAAAGCCGAAGCCAGAGTGTGGAGAATTCAGAAGAATCAAGTTCAGAAACACGAGAGCAAGATAGGTCGTTGCGTATATATACACAACAGCCACCTTTGGCTTTGAAATGAGTATAGAGAAAGTAGGAGGATACAGAAAAGGGTTTGCTGTCGGTTGCCTCAGACAGCTGAGTCTCCGTTAGAAAGAGGTGAGGTTTAGAGGAGGAGAGGTGGTGTTCGACAGAGCGAAAGTTAGATGAAAGGCCGCGAATGTTGCAGAAATGAAGAAGAAGAGAGTCAGACAGTGGTTCCAGGCACCTCGAGTCGTCATCGGGAGATGGGCAGATGGCGGGGGCATTTATGGTCCCCCCCCCCCCTGGGGACTCCGAGGCTTGATTAATCGACGCCATTTTGGTAATTTTGAATAGGAAATGTAGTGTGTACTATGCATGTAGTTTGGTGAAGATAGTTAAAGAAATTTGTACTGGAGAGCATGCTGGCCTACTCTCTGTGTAACTGAGACACTGAAAAAGTTCAGCAAAGGGGGATGGTCAGGAACTAGTCCTGAGGGCTGATGAAACGGGAGCTCCAGCACTCCCTGTCATCAGCTTTCCATCCACCTCGGGAGTACTGCCCTGCTCGACTGGTGCTACAGTCTACTCCTGGTGAGAAGAAAATTTGATGGAGGGCGGGACTGGGGCAGGAAAGTACTGTATACTCCGTGATAATGGGTACTGTAGGATTAATGGTCTGAGGGCTGTGAAGGTTTATACCAAAATATCCTCTAATAAATAAAGCGTCGGGGAATGGGGAAGTAAAGTAATAGGCGTGGGACGATGAAATGACTGGGATGAGCTTGAATTATGGTGACGGTGGAGTGCTGTAGAATTAAGGGTTCAGCTTCAGTGAAGGGTTATTACAAAGTCTTCGCCAAGAACAAGGACATATACAGTGCGTCTTTGCTAGCCTACACATGTTAGAATGTGGCATCGGAGTGAAGGGAATACAAACTCGTCATCACAATAATAGGGTTAATCCATTTAGCCTGAGCACGTCACTTGTAGTTGATTTTTGCAATCCCGATGCGATAATATTCTGACTTGGATTATGTTTTGAACTAAAACGGCTTCATATAACAACTTCATGTACTGTACAGTTAAAAAATCTTCCCTAAGTTGTATGAAATCGTTTGAAAATATCAATAATAAAATAAAAATGACGTCTTAGGGAGCTTTTTTTTTTTTTTTGCTTATTTTTTATATGTATGTTAGGAGACCCTGTGACTTAACTTTGTTTCTCAAGTGATTAATATAGACTATATCTAATCCGTCGAGATCGAATGTCTCGCCTAAGCTGAATAAATTAGTCTAACGATAGCAAGAAAGCTGAAAAAGAAAGACACCATCGTGTACTGAGGAAAATAAAGCTGCTTAACGTGAAGGCTCCAGTCTAAGACATGTATGTCCTCTAGTCGGAATATTCTCGCCAAGAGCCGCATAACGCCGGCCGAAGACAGAACTAATGAATAATAAAAAAAGGGGACATCGTATGGAAGCAGTTCAGAAGTTATCAGCGTACTGAATGGATTAAAGCCTTTGTACTTGAAAGCCCCAGCCCCAAATAGCCTCAAAGGACAATTACCCGGTACCCGTATGCCGTATGTTAGGGAGAAGGCTGCGTGATTTGAGGGACCCGAATCGACTGCAGTAATTAACGTTGATTTGGGTTAAATGGTCCTTCTCGTGGCGCCTTTGTAAGGGGTGGCCGCAGTGAGTCATTGCAGCTACTCTCCCTTCCTCTCCTCTTCCCACGCCACCGCATTTTGCCCGCATTTTGAAATATTGTCATAAACCAAAATCCTTAAAGGGAAACCTATTCTCCAGCTACTGCATTTATCTAGAGAAGTAGTAATAACGGATCATAACCAAGTTATATGATAAACAGTTCTCCTTAACGGTGGTGTTATCATGGATTATGTAATATTTAGCATCTTTTACTTTAATTCACTGTAAATAGGTTGTGAAACGTTTGGTGGCTGTATGAGTGAAAGCAAACTTATGTACATATATGCCACTTATGCTTTAGAGAGTTTATAAATGCTAGCGTTGGAGCTTAGAGGTGTTCTTTGGAAATCTGGTGACTGACTTGTGTATTATCAGGATACGCTTCTATTTTTGTGTCTCCACCTTTTCATTTTCTTATTTATTTACCTTAAAATAGAAAAAATACAATTAACATATTTTTGCTTGTATCAGTCTGGAAAAATTTGCGAAACAAAGGCGTAAGTGTCAATTGGATTGATAACGGTCACCAGAGATTATACAAGCTGAATTAGTAAGTTATATACACATTTGTAACATTAAACACTCCCAGCATTAGTATGATTCAGTCCATTTGTTTCCACCATACATGAGAGCTATTTGCTTTAGTCCAGATGTTCCTGCCCAGCATCAGTAACTTACATCCTTGTTAGGTCCACACTGTGGTGATCGCTTTATTTCTCGCTTCTTTCTTCATTTATGTCAAACACTTTTCAGTTTAGGGTCATTCCTCTATTTCTTCATAAGTTCGCTTCAAACCTGCCAGCATTCTTCCTTAGACAAATACCCCAAGACACCTTTACCATTTTTAATTCACTTAGGTTTTTTTTTTTATGGGTTTTATGGGGTCATGGGCAAAAAAACCATAGACACAAATTTGTGAATCCTACATTATTGTATGTTCATAATCTATCATGTCAGTTTGCACAAAAACATGTCAATGTATTATCGCTGTGTGGAGACTATCCTACGCTACGTTATGGATGTTAGAAGTCTTTTTTTTTTTTTTTTTAATCTTGCTTTTGCTAACACCAGACGATTTCATTAATTACTGAAATTATATTGATTAGAAGGTCATATTATTAATTCCACACAGCTGTCAAGTGTGAGGTGACTCTCTACGTATATTTTTAAAATGTGTTAGTATATATGAGCTTCCCTCCTCTCACCGACTCTCTTGATTCTCCTCATCGCTGCCTCATCTTATTACCCTCCTCCTTCCCTTTATCTAATGCCTATCCTCCTCTCTCTCTTCGTTTCCCCCTGGTTCCCATATCCTCTTCCCTCTTCATCCCCCCCCCTTTCCCTCCCTCCTTTTCTCCATCCCCTCCACACTCTCCTCACTTTTTGTTTTTATCTTATACTAGTCTCATTCTCGTCTTCCCTTCTCTCTCCTTAATCCACCTCCTCTTTCTACCACTACCCCTCCCTCTTCCCTTCCCTGATTCCTCCTCTACATCTTATCCATTCCCTCCATCCTCTCTCCACACACCATCCCTACCCCCCTCGGTCCCAGACGACCTGTAATCACACAGATTTGCGAAACTTTACGAGTTATTTGGCGTGAGTTAGTGACACGAGGCTCACTCCACCACCGCTCACACCAGCCGGGATTACTGACCCCCATTACACCCTCTCATCCCGCCCTCCTCCCCCCTCCCCCGCCGCAAACTGCCCACCCTCAATCACGCTAATTCCTCTGGCGTTTCTGAAAAGACCCGGGTTCTTGTAATTTTCCCATTTGGAGGTATCATTCTAATTAAGCCAATTCTTGCAGTGCTTTTTCACTGCAAAACTATACGCGCAGACATACCCTTATCGATGATAAAAATAGTACTGGTACATACTAAGCAGGATTAGCGCACTGATAAAATATGAACAATATTTATTACTGGCCTTTCAATAATACAATGCTGGTGCCTTGCTCGAAAAAAGGCACGATCCAAAGCGCTACTGTTTCAATCGAAGAGGTGGCAGGAGAGATTAATGTTGTCTCCAACGTTGCCAGGGAGGTGGGGTGGTTTCCTAAAGCATAAATAATATGGCAGCTTAGCATCTGCACCCCCGGGACCCGCTCTAGAGTGATAATGACTTGGTTCCTGGCGTTTCTCCAATGACTTTAATTGCTCTCTCTCTCTCTCTCTCTCTCCCTCTCTCTCTTTATATATATATATATATATATATATATATATATATATATATATATATATATATATATATATAAAGGGACTAAATGGGGAATCAACTTGTCCATTACTTGATAATGTCCATTGTATTACTACATATAAAGGCAATCTTATTACGAAAAGCAATGAGTTTCAATTATTTATTTGATTATAAATATTATTTTACGGGTACTGTATAAACATATTAATGTGAATATCCTACATATTACTTATCATTTTTGAATGGTCTTGTCTGTTTGTCAGGTAGAATATGGAGTCCCTTAAATCCGAAATCCCTAAAATATTGGTTCATTAAATCGAGGTTTGAGTATATATATATATATATATATATATATATATATATATATATATATATATATATATATATATATATATATATATATATATATATATATATATACAGTGCATTCTTATATTGTTGTTAATATACATTTTATATGTACAGTATATATTTACATACATATACTGTATATATATACAGTGCATTCGTATATTGTTGAATTGGAATAGAAAGCAGAAAAGATGTTAACATGATTCGTTTTGGGGGTGTGCACAGAAGGAATGCAGTGCCAAGAGACGTGACACTCGCACAGGTGAAGAGTGCTGTGAAGCGGCTGAAAAATGGGAAACCAACTGGGGTTGATGAGGTGTATGCAGAAATACTTAACTGTCATGGAGAGAGTGGAATGAAGTGCTTGTTGGAGATATGTAAAAAGGCATGGATGAGTGAAACTGTGCCTGCAGAGTGGAAAAAGGCTGTGATTGTACCCCTGTACAAAAATAAAGACGAGCACAGTGAGTGCAAGAATTTTCGTGGCATAAGTTTACTGAGTGTGGTACGGAAGGTATATGGAAGAATTATTATAGAGAAAGTAAGAGAGATATTAGAAGTCCTAGTGAGTGATGAACAGGGTGGCTTTAGGAGTGGCAGAGGATGTGTGGATCAAATATCTGCAGTGAGACAGATAGCAGATAAGGCTTGGAAGAAGGACCTTAAGGTGTTTATGGCATTCATGGAGCTGGAAAAAGCATACGACAAAGTGGACAGAGAGGGACTGTGGAAAGTTTTGCGCATGTACAGTGTAGATGGTATGCTGCTAGGTGCCGTCAAGATTTTTTATGATGGTAGTGAGGCATGTGTAAGGGTTAATGGGCATCTAAGTGAATGGTTCACGATCGGTGTCGGCGTGCAACAAGGTTGTGTGATGTCCCCATGGTTGTTCAATATATATATATGGATGAGGTGATGAAAGAAGTGAAAACACGAGTAATGGAGAAAGGGATTGTGTTGGTAATAAATGATAATGGATGGAATATTTCAAATTTGTTGTATGCTGAGGATGCAATACTGCTTGCAAATACCGAACAAGAACTTGGTAGACTAGTGGAGAGTTTTGCCGACGTCTGTGAGCGTCGTGCCTTGAGGCTAAATATAGAAAAGAGTAAAGTGATGGTTATTGAGAGAGAAGGTGACTCCCAGTGCAATGTTACAGTGAATGGAGAGAGACTGGAATTGGTGGGAGAGTTCAAGTACCTGGGTACAGTGATAGAAAAGAGAGGAAAATGTGCAAAAGAAGTTCAAAGTAGAGTGACACAAGGATGAAAGGTAGCTGGTGCAATGAAGGCCTTGATAAGAAACGGAGGCTTGAGTGTTCCAGCTGCACGAGGCTTACATGAAGGAGTGTTAGTGCCAACTTCAACATATGGATATGAGACTATGGTGTGGCGTGAAAATGAAAAGTCAAGAGTAAGAGCAGTGGAGATGGGACTGCTGTGGAATGTATGTGGAGTACAAAGGGTGGATAGGATACGAAATAATGTGATTCGTGAAAGATGTGGTGAGGAAGTCAGTGGACATCAGAATCGAAAAATGTACTGAGATGGTATGGTCATGTAGAGAGAATGGATAACAACAGAGTCGTGAAAAAGGTATATCTGACTGAATTCGAAGGAGGGAGGAGGAGGTAGGCCCAGGAGAAGGTGGAGGAATATGGTGGATGAGTGTGTGAGGAAGAGAGGTTTGGAAGTCGGTGAGACTAGGGAACTGACAGGAGATCGAGCTTGCTGGATGAATGTTGTGAGAAGTGCATGATCAGGGATTTGGCACCACTTTTTAACATGGAAACGTCCGGAGTGACTCAATCGGATACATTTATGTGAAGCTGCAGAATGTGGCAAACTTTTTTGACGTACCCAATACAGCCAGGATTCCAGGAGCTTGACTGATGAGTGAATGGAAGTGTGACCCATTGGACTGGGCAAATTTGGGCTGTCTGGACATTGCTACTCCTCAACCTGCCCTAGGGTTGGAAAGGAGGTCCGGATGATGATGATGATGATAATGATTATATATATAGATATAGATATATATAGATATAGATATATGTAGATATATATGTATATACTGTATATATATATATATATATATATATATATATATATATAGAGAGAGAGAGAGAGAGAGAGAGAGAGAGAGAGAGAGAGAGAGAGAGAGTGAGTCCTTGATATACGAAAGGCATAGGGACCAAAAAAACTTTCGTAATTCAAAATTTCTTATATTGGAACGATATTCCCCATTGAAATATACATATAAATGAGGGGATGCGTCCCACGACCCCCTCGGACCCCCCACCTAAGCTTTACCCCCTTCCCCATTTTGAAGTAATCAATGCCTGTATACAGTTGTAGAGAAGGAGGTGGCCATATTCTTGTACATCTCCTTTTTCTTTGTCACAGTCCCAACGGTGGAAGCTGTAATGCCTAAAGCACGCCCAATCTCCGAGACTCCCTGCCCTTCCTCATGGGGTCTTATAATTTCCAATTTCCTTTCCAGAGTTAGAGAACGGAGCTGCTTCTTCTTTGCAGCGGGCTCCCCCGATCCTGGAGATGATGCAGGGCGCTTGGAAGGCATGGCGAAACAATATGAAAACGTGGAGATCTGCGAAAATATGCTCACGTACAGCGAAGCTGCGAGGAGAGGAGGGACGTGGACTCAACTAAGAAGCGTGTGAAAATTTGTGTACCAGAGAGGGATTAGTTCCTTTTCTCTTGGCAAATGAGCGCTGTGCTGTGAACCTCGCCCATTTTGAATTTTTCATACAGTATTCCATTAAACACTTCATAGCCGCCGGCCTTGAACAACACTACTGTTTTGGTATCAATGATGTTGAGTTAGGGCGTCCTATAAAAAATAGCAAACAATTAAGGGAAGGGAATGAAGGTTACTGGTGTGTTTACCCAAAGCAGTCAGGCGTTCTCTTCACTCCAGATGTGTTCGCCAATGTTTACATGCTTATGTTACATGCGCCCTAATTTTGAGTAAGTTTCTGTCAGAAAGAGAACATAATTTACCACCCTCAAAATAGTCAGAAAAATATAGAAGACAAACTAGAGGAATATGAATTGAATTAGTAAGGTCTTTAGGCTGCATGCTTACACGATAGATTATTGGTTTTACAATTTTAAGAGACGATATGGAACAAAAATATTTGCTAATTAGAAAAAAAAAAATTGCTCTTTCGTCCCACATGTTCTCATAGGTTAGAATTCAGTCCCACATTATTTGTTCAGTATCACTCTTTCCAATATACTTCAGACCGACAGTTATTTCTGCTCCTTAACCCGCCCCATCCCGACCGATTTTCCATCACCAATCCCGACCAATTTTGAAAAAAAAAAAAAAGAAAAGAATTGGCTCAAATCTCCGATTTGGGTGAGAAACATCGAAAATTCATAAAGAAATTGCTCACCTGATGTTAAAATACTGGATACAGGTAGCAGTACCCCTTACCTTACTGTACTTTCTATAGGCTGGCTCGAAAGAAACGAGTTCTATGAGAGCGTAACTATTCCACACCACTCATAAACTGTATTTATTTATTTATTTGGTACGAATCTATATGTAGTATGAGAATATAATGGTTTTCACACAGTAATATAGGCAATATAAGCATGGTTTCACTCACCAAAAACATCAACATACCTGACCTTTTTTGGCGACATTACCTGATTATCATTTCTGACTGTTTCTTCCTCTAATGCTAAGTATTTATCCTCCACATTGTCATCGATTGGGGAATCACTCTGGCCTTGAATTTCGTACCATGGCCAGGTCACTGGTAACAGGTGAATTGCCGAGACAATGGTGTGCAGGGGGGGAGGTCATGCAGGGTAAGGCATTGACCCTGCTTGGCATCTTGTAGAGGAAGGTGTCCCTTGTATACGTACCAAAAATCATGCACAAAATTGAAAATTGAGCAAATTAGTGACCTTGCAATTGCTGCGTGTTTATATACATCAATGAAAGCCACAGTGACAAAATGTGTGGACGTATACATACGTCGATGGGAATCAGCAGTTAAAGGTAGTGTACATTTACTCATTCTTTTGTTCGTTCTTATGTATATGTGTGAAAGAGAGAGAACTGATACAAACAATAATGTATTCCATTATAGCTTTCATAGCTGCTGGCCTTGAACAATGCCTTAATGTACCAGTGTCTGTAACATTGAGTTAGGGGGAGCTATAAAAAACTGCGAGCAATTATGGGAAGGGAACAAAGGTCATTGGTGTGTTTACACAACCCTACTCCACCATCCCAAGCAGTCAAGGCATTCACAGTTCACTTCATCCCAGATGTTTTAGCCTATGTTTACATGCTAATGTAACATGCATCCCAAGTTTATTAATTCGTACACGAATCATAGCAAATCACAGGATAGGTTAGGAGAAAAAAAAATAATAAAAAAAAAAAGCCAGGTGTGCCAGACGAGTCATTTCACATATGTAAGAAAAAGAAACTGATTTTAGAACTTTGAAAAAATGGTCCCAAGGCCGACCACGGGAGCACACAAATTTCTGAACCTACAGCCATTGAGGGGGCTAAACATACGCTTTACTTTAAGCAGTAAAAGCACCTTACCACATCATTTCTTCCTGATGATCTGTTATATTTTTCAGATGATTTCTGAGTTGGTAAATACAGTAAACGTTTCTTGTTAAATCTGTTTCCCCACCGTCTTTAGCTGTTCTGGTGTGACAACTCTTGTTTATTTCGTTAACATAATGGCGGAAAGGACTGTTCTTCCCTAAGTGTTTAACTAAACCTGGCCTAACCAAGCTTATCTCTACCTAATAATACCTCCAGTTGGGAAATTGGGAAATGACATCCACCTGTGAGCACGTTCTCTTCCACTGCACTGGAAACGATCATAGGGGAAAGTGACAATAATAACAGGGAGGAAATTTTTCATCAAAAAAAAAAGTAATTTGCAAAACTGAAAGGTGTCAGAAAACTACAGAAACAAGCTGGAGGATTATGAACTGAATTGGTAAGGTCTTTCTGCTGCTTCAAGTGTGCAATGAAAGACACAAGTATCTTCCCAAAGTCTGACGAATATTGGGTGGAAAAATCGAACCATTTGAAAGACGTTGTAGTAGAAACAGGGTTTTCATTGTATTTTGCCTGGTGTAAATTTTCTTCAGACGAAACTGAGAAGATAGTTGTGTCTTTCATGGTACACATACCGGTAAATAAATCAATCTAACAGTACTTGTGTTTTGTTTCTGCCGGATTAATCGTGATTTCAGACTATTCAGGAACCTCATCACACTATATAATATGGATAATAGGGTTATCTCTTAATTTTCTTTCGTATCGATTTTCGTATCATTGAGACAGATATTTTTGTACTGTGGAATTTGTCCTGTATTCATCGCTTTTGTACCATCGAAAATTCGTATATATATATATACTGTGGCCGATGTGCTGGGCTGTGGCTCAGAGGTGGAAGGCCTGTTTTGGTGAGGCAGTTGTGTGGAGACAGGGATGGGGATGGCAGGGGTCATGGGCCTGAAGAAACTGTCAATGGTTGATTGACGTAAGAAATGGCGATTCTGGCGAGTGATGATGAGCTACCTAAAAAGCATGTACTTCCTCCACAAGTCCCAGGGACTTCATCTGGTCGCAGTCCGGGTGTTCAAGGTAGTCCAGAACAAACTCACCATGTTCTCAGAGTGCGCTCAGATTGGGGATGGCTGGAGTAGTGGCGTGCTGAGAGGAGTCCTCATCATCCTCGTTGTCCTTGTTGGAATCTTCAAGCTGGGTACTTGTACCTGCAACTGGAGATGTGATCCCGATATCAGACATGATCTGATACCCAGGATCTACCTTGTTGCCATCCAACCACTCACACTTCGTCCACATTCACCTCATTGCTAGCCGCACGAAGATGCACATGGAAGTCATCCACGTCAAACCTAGAAAGTCGTGCACCACATCAGCTCCGAGAAGCAGACATGACCAACAACATTCCAGAGTCTTGACAGAGACTTCCCTCCATGTACTGGCCCAGTTGTAGATGGCTGACTTGAGGCTGTAGCGACAAAAGTTTTCCACAGTCTGGTGGCCTCGCATGTCCCGTCCCTCCCTGCGCTCATCCTCGTCCTCGAGTACAACCATCACCTCATCCAGGAACTTCCCACAGTACAGCCTCTTTGTTGCCACAATCACTTCTTGGTCCATTGGTTGGAGGAGAGCAGTCATATTAGACAGCAAAAACAAGCACCTAATGCAGCCATTCTCGGCCATCAACTCCTTGTCAGACGGATGCGCAGGTGCATTGTCCAAGAGAAGGAGAGCCTTTACCTGGTCGTGTGGGATTCCAAGTGTCTTCATTTCATAATGGATACCTCTTGAAGAAGTGCTGGTAAAACCATTCTTTGAAGATCTTGGCTGTGAACCAAGCCTTCACAGAATGGTACCACATGACAGGAAGGGCATCCAACACCCCACAGTGGCACCAAGGCTGCTTCGCACAGCCAACAATGATGGGCTTGAGCCAGTGCATGCCGTTAGCACTGACACAATACAAAGCAGATATCCAGTGCTTGGAGAGCTTGCTGCCAGGCACACACCTCTCTGTCTCTTCTGCTAGGGTGTTCATTGGCAGAGAGTGATACTTCGTAGAATAGACCAGTTTCGTCAGCATTGTAGACTTGACCGAGAGTGAGGCCATCCCTGTCGATCGAGCCCTTCACCTTCTGCCAAAACTCTTCTACTCCATCCTCGTTGGTGTCCAAATTTTCGCCATGGGCCTTGTTGGTAAGTACATATCATAACTTGAAAGTGAGGAGCCAACCCTCGGATGCCTTGAAGTCTGGGGTGTTGTGTAACCTTGGGAGCTTCTCGGTAGCAGCCTTCAACTCCATACCATGCACCTGCACACCAGCAGCACGTTGTTGACGATACCAAATCTGCATGGATTGGTTGATTTCTGCAAACCTGGGAGGGATACAAAATCTTCCTCTGCACGTTGCATTTGGTCTTCAATGCGAAGTCAGCTGTGCACTAGGTGAGTTTGTCTTGGGATTTCTTGATATCAAACAAGGTAGAGCGGGCCAGGTTGAATTCTCGGAGGATGCTGGATGTCGACCATCCCGCCTCCACCTTGTCCAATGTCTCCCTCTTCTTCTCCAGAGTCAGAACCACTCGTTTCCTCTTCTCGGGCAGTGGGGCCAAAATCACACACACAAGTAAGAGGCAGCAGAGGAAGAACAGGGCATGCAGCAAGTAAGGCACCGCCACAAAAGTGGGCACATGGGTGGCCATGGTGATGAGCGTGCACTCACAACGATGGGTAGGTGGGAAATGGAGATGAGACAGCATCGCCCTACCGGATGTCAGTGGAACTACGCAGCAAAACACAGCTGTTCGGCGCCATGAGCCAAGTTCAAAATACGGTTGGAAAAATGTCGGATTTTTTTTTTTTTTTTGCTTATTTAATGTTTTCCGGCTATTTTGGGGTTCCGAAGGCCTGGACCCCAAATGTCCGGGATTTGGGGTGCCTGGGACTTGGGCATCCGGGTCTTACAGGGATTACAGTATATATATATATATATATATATATATATATATATATATAGATAGATAGATAGATAGATATAGATAGATAGATAAATACTGCTTATATATATATATATATATATATATATATATATATATATATATGTATATATATAGATAGATAGATAGATAGATAAATACTGCTTATATATATATATATATATATAGATAGATAGATAGATAGATAGATACTGCTTATATTTATATCGATAGATAGATAGATAAATAGATAGATACTGTATATATATAGATAGATAGATAGATAGATAGACAGATACTGTATATATATATATATATATATATATATATATATATATATATATATATATATATATATATATATATATATATATATATATATATATATATATATATATATATATATATATATATATACATATATATTCAGGCAATCCTCGTAAATCAAGTGTTCATAAATCACGTATTCATAAATCATGGCTAAGTGTCAGACTGCCGGCACCCTTAACCCACCGCGTCCCGTCGACGTATGGGTACGTTGCAACATTTTGCATTTGCCAGTCCCGACGACGTACTGGTACGTCGTGCAATAGTAAGGTCCCTAATTTGCACAATTTTCAATTTTCGCACGTGATTTTTTGTCCATATACACGGGACACCTTCCTCTATTCCTCTACAAGATGCCAAGCAGGGGCAATGCCTTACACCGCATAACTTCCCCTCCCCCCCCGCATGCCATTGTCTCAGCAATTCACCTGCTACCAGTGACCTGGCCAATAAAGACATTCAGGGCCAGAGTGATTCCCCAATCGATGACAATGTGGAGGACAAACTTTACATAGCATTAGAGGAAGAAACAGTCAGAAATGATGATCAGGTAATGTGGCAAAAGAAGGTCAGGTATGGTGATGAGTTAGTGAGTGAAACAATGCTTGTAATGCCTATATTACTGTTTGAAAACCAATATACTCTCGTACTACATATAAATTCGTACCAAGTAAATAAATAAATACCTTTTATGAGTGGTGTGAAATAGTTACCCTCCCATAGAACTCGTTTTCTTTGGTGCCAGCCTGTTAGAAAACCCAGTCAGGTAAGGAGGTACTACTACCTGGAATGAGTATTTTAAACCTCAGGAGAACGATTACTCTATGAAATTTCGATGTTTCTCACAAAAAGCGGAGGTTTTAGCCAAAAAAAATTTTTTCAAAAATACTTCAGGATTGCGGGGTGTCGAAGGTGCGAAATAGCTCAGGACGTGACGGGTTAAATCACTGTTAAGTCACGAAAATCGCGGACCTAGGCACCCAAGTGGGCCTTTTCCAAGGAGAATCGTAAACCGCAGCATTCAAATTGAAAATCGCGACCCAACAACCAATCACCACGAATCCCTGGTGGCAAGTGTGCATACTAATGCGGCCATGATGTTGTTGTTCTTTCCCGCCAGTCCTCACACTACAGACCGTCTCTGTGGAGTACGAGATTTACCTGCCTTTTTTGTGCAACTTTCCCGTGCCTCCTACCTGCCATGGCCCCTTCCAACCCCTCAATGAAGCGCTCTAAGCAGTATGGCGTCAAGAAGCTGCCGCAGTTGTCGTACAGTCAACGTTTGGAGCTCATTTGTCGTGTTGAGAGGGAAGAGAAGTTTTCAAAGCTGGTGAAAGAGTTTGGGAAGAACAAGTGCTGAGAGGTTCTAAGTTCTTCCCAACACCACCCCATTCCATTCACTCAAGGAATTTCGTCATAGGATTAAGGTGAGATCCCTTAATACATGCACTGAATAATCCGAAATTTGTATGATTCTGTTTGATTGTGCCTAGATAGGTGTAGGTAGGGTGCTGTGGGGGCGAGTTGGCCAAAGTCCAGACCCAAATTAATTTTTCACATAAAGAGTTATTATTCATAAATCACGGAATTCATAAATCACGGCAGTGGTCCAAACCCAAATTCCCGCGATTAACGAGGATTGACTGTATATACATATATATATATATATATATATATATATATATATATATATATAGAGAGAGAGAGAGAGAGAGAGAGAGATACTCTCTCTCTCTCTATTATATATAGATAGATAGATAGATACTGTATATATATATATATATATATAAAAACTGTAGCACCAGTCGAGCAGGGCAGTACTCCCAAGGTGGATGGAAAGCTGATGACAGGGAGAGCTGGAGCTCCCGTTTCATCAGCCCTCGGGACTAGGTCCCGACCATCCCCCTTTGCTGAACTTTTTCAGTGTCTAAGTAACACAGAGCGTAGACCAGCATGCTCTCCAATACAAGTTTCTCCAACTATCAACACCAATCTTCATGCACAGTACACACCACACTTCCTTTTCAAAATTTTCAAAATGGCGTCGAATAACATAGCCTCGGAGTCCCCGGGGGGGGGGACCATAAATGCCCCCACCTTCAGCCCCTCTCCCTGTGACGACTCAAGGTGCCTGGAACCACTGTCTGACTCTCTTCTTCTTCATTTCTGCAACATTCGTGGTCTTTCCTCTAACTTTCGCTCTGTTGAGCACCACCTCTCCTTCTCTAGACCTCACCTTCTTTTCCTAACTGAGACTCAGCTGTCTGAGGCAAACTGACAGCAAACCCTTTTCTGTGTCCTCCTACTTTCTCTATACTCATTTCAAAGCCAAAGGTGGCTGTTGTGTATATATATGCAACAATTTATCTTGCTTTCATGATCCTGAACTCGATTCTTCTGAATTCTCTACACTCTGGCTTCGGCTTTCCTGTCATTCTCTGACTAAATATATGTGATGTTTACTTATCTCCTATTTCTACTATCTAAAATTCTTTGACTATCTTACTTCTACGATGGAACACATTCTGTGCATCTCTCCTTTCTCTGAAATCTCCATTCTTGGAGATTTCAATGTTCACCACCACCTTTGGCTCTCCTCTCCTTTCACTGATCCACCTGGTGAACAAGCCTACATCTTTTCTATTCTTAATGACCTAGAGCAGCTTGTACAGCACCCTACCCGTATCCCTGACCGCCTTGGAGAGAGCTCCAACATACTTGATCTCTTCCTTACAACTAATCCTTTTGCTTACACTGTTAATCTTTTCCCTCCGTTGTGCTCCTCCGATCGCAACCTTATCACCTTAACCTGTCCTATCGCTCCGGTATTGCCTGCGGACCCTTCAAAAAAACGTCGTCTCTGGCACTTTGGAGCTGCGGATCGGGAGGCCCTCAGGCAGTACTTCTTTGATTTTCCTTGAAATGATTATTGCTTTCATGGCTGGGAGCCATCTGGGTGTGCCTTGCACATTACGGAGGTTATTCTCTCGGGCATGGAAGCATACATTCCTTTCTCATATCCTTTGACTAACTCAAGAAAGCCTTGGTTTAATCACGCTTGTTCTAATGCTGTCCGCAACAAGGAGAGGGCCTATAAAAGGTACAGGAGCCAACCCACCCCTGAATCACATCTTTTATACATTTCTGCCCGGAATCATGCTAAGTCAGTTCTTCGCTAAAAATAATTTCATCCGTACAAAATTCTCTCAACTCTCCTACTCGAACTCTTCCCGCTCCTTCTGGCACCTTGCCAAAAACCTTTCTAACAACTTTACCTCATCATCCTTCCCTCCTCTTTTCTACTCTGATGGCTCTGTAGCTATTTCTTCTACTGATAAAGCAGATCTCTTTGCACAGACTTTCTCCTCCAATTCCACCTTAGACGATTCCGGTGCTGTTCCTCTATCACTTTCCCCCTCAGACTTCCTCATGGCTAACATTAAAATTTCTTCAGCTGATGTATTTTCTGCCATTGCTGGCCTTAGTACTAATAGGGCATATGGGCCTGATGGGGTCCCTCCTCTTGTCCTCAAGAACTGTGCTTTTGTGCTTACACCCTGCCTAGGCAAACTCTTTCGCCTTTGTCTGTCAACTTGTACCTTTCCTTCTTGCTGGAAGTTTGCTCTCATTCAGCCAGTCCCAAAGAAAGGTGACCATTCCCAACCCTCTAACTATCGCCCAATTGCTTTAACATCCTGTATCTCAAAAGTTTTTGAGTCTATTCTTAATAGAAAAATTTTAAAGCATCTTTCCTATCACAACCTTCTTTCTGATCGTCAGTATGGGTTCCGACAGGGACGCTCCACAGGCGACCTTCTCACCTACCTTTCAGACTCCTGGTCATCCTCCTTTCGGGACTTTGGCGAGAGCTTTGCCATTGCACTTAACATCTCAAAGGCTTTTGATCGAGTCTGGCATAAATCTTTAATTTCCAAACTGCCCTCTTACGGTTTCTATCCTTCTTCCTGTGCCTTCATCTCTAGCTTCCTTTCTGGTCATTCTATAGCCGCTGTTGTAGACGGCTATCGTTCCTTTCCTAGATCTATTAACAGTGGTGTTCCTCAGGGCTCTGTCCTATCACAACTCTCTTCCTTTTATTCATCAATGACCTTCTAAGCTATACATCTAACCCGATCCACGCATACACTGATGACTCCACCCTTCACCTTTCCATTCGATTCCCACAACGTCCATCTCAGCAGTTATTTCAACAGGCAAGGGATGAAGCTATGGCACACCTAATGTCTGACTTGGCTCGTATCTCTGACTGGGGTAAAAATAATCTGGTTGTTTTTAATGCATCTAAGACTCAGTTTTTGCACCTATCAACCCGACAAAATCTTCCACAGGTATACCCACTTATGTTTAATAATACTCAAATTAATCCTGCATCATCCTTGAGCATGCTTCGGGTTTCATTTGCTCGGGACTTGTCTTGGAAAGATCATATTACATCTCTTGTAAAATCTGCTTCCAAGCGATTGGGTGTGCTAAGCCGACTCCATTCCTTCTTTGCCCCTGCACAATTTTTTTTTTTTTTTTTTATGTGCTCGACTCTGGGCATAGGCTTCTCAGCCAGCTCCCAAGGCCCAGTAGTCCTCCTATAAATCGTACACCTCTACATGTCACCACTTCGGCGCTAACACCCACCGTCCATATTGAATACATGCTAGGGCTCTCTCATACAGGACTGGTGTATTGGTATTAGCGGAGGTATTTTTACGATATGTCGGCGGGTCTTCTGGTAGATCGGTAAAGTCTGCCGTAATGAAATTCAAATCCTTAAACTGTTCCCTGCCCCAGCGGGGATTTGAACCTGGGTCCAGTAGGACCACAAGCCATCTCTCTACCGATTGAGCCACCGCCTCCCCCCTGTACAGGGGTTTTATCCGCCCCTGTGTGGAGTACAACTCTCATGTGTGGGGAGGCTCCCCACATACAGCTCTTCTCAATAGGGTGGAGTCAAAGGCTTTTCGTCTCATTAAATATCCCCCTCTTACTGACTCCCTTCAACCTCTGTCTCTTCGCCGCAATGTTGCATCTTTATCTCTTTTCTATCGCTACTTCAGTGGTCACTGTTCCTCTGAACTGTCTGCATGCATTCCTCCACTTCTACGACGGGTCGTAGCACCCGTCTAGCAGCAAACTCTCACCCCTTTTCTGTCCAACTCTCTAATGCAAAAGTTAACCGTTACTCCCAGTCCTTCATTTATGCAACAGGTCAACTCTGGAACTGTCTTCCTCTGTCTGTATATCCTGCTTCCTATGATCTCCAGTCTTTCAAACGCAATGTGTTCTGGCATCTCGAAATGAATGGAACTTGAATTTGGCTCTCTCTTGTATTTTGTTTTTCTCTTGGAAGGAACAGTTTTGCTGGCTCATGGCCTTTAGTTCCTTCTTCTTCACATAAAAAAAATCTATCAATCTATCCATCTTTCTATCTATCTATGTAATGTATACACACAATTATATATTTACTTGTAGGAAATTCCATGCAACTAAGTGGAACAAACAAAGTGTATTTTGTCAGGTGTTTGAAGCATATCAGTGGTCATTATATTGTCATCCATGGAACCTTCATGTTTATTTCACTCCTTATCTAACCTGTTCCATACATGAAGGGCTTAATTTAGTTGATTCTTGCTACACGCAAAGAATTTATCTCAGCTCCAGAGAGCTTTTACGAGGCTGACGGCTTGTATACAGCCATTTTAATCGCTTTCGCCACAACGCGTCTTCCCTCGAGCTGAATAAAGTCGTCTGATGGAACCAAGAACTAAAAAAATAAACTTTAGCGAAATAGGTTAATGTTATATCTTTCAATGACGAGCTGAAAATGAAAATACAGAACGAAAACTTTACCCAAGCATATAGTGCAAGATTTATTGGGGTATGGTTTCGTGTTTACTTCCAGCTTTTCAACCTGGCCCTCCTCCTGAAACCATTGTGGGGAACTAAGATACTCCTACTTAACCTCTTCACCCCGAGGTCCCCCAAGGTATATATTTTGTCCTGCTTAATCTCTTCACCCCGATGTCGCCTGTTATATTTTGTTTTACCTATCATCAAATACAGTACTTACGTGTCACGTTTTCCGGGATTGTGGTTGAGTGTACAGTACAGTATACCTGCAGCTTTTCATGTATACCTCCAGCTTTTCAAACCTGCCAATCTCCTGATGACGTTTTGATTATATGAATTATTCCTGGGTACCCCATCATTTCGTATGCTTTAATTCTATTCTTGCTGCCTCCACGCGATTATATTCAACCCTGATCAAGGTATTCCGTTTACGTACTTTGTATTTCCTTTTTTGCTATTTCATGGAGGTTAAATTCGATTATGAAAAGACTTTTCGAAGTAGAAGGGTCGGATATAGATTTTATTTACTCGTCGCAAATAACCGGCTCTTTTAATAGTAATATAAATCGTCTCGAAGTTGCAATACCAAAGCAACTAGAAAACACCCAGAGAGCGCATACTTCCGCCAATGCCATTGCCATTAAAAAGGATCCAGATCCGATCCAGATCCGGATCCTATCTTCACGGATCCGGATCTGGATCCGCCCTAAAATTTAACTATTTCTTCCTTGGCCCATGGCCCACCCTTCCACAAAATTTCATTGAAATTCATTGAGAACTCTTGGAGACATCGCCTGACAGACAGACAGACATAGATAAATACATAACCTCCTGCAACCTCCTTGGCGGAGGTAATGAAGTACGTTATCAAAGCCAAGAAGTTAATCTTGTTGCCTCCAGGCGATTTTACTGAACTTTGTTAAAACCAGCATGGAATGAGTTCAAGACATTCCCAATTAAGCCCTGAATCATGACGAATTACTTTGTTTTTGCTACTCCCAGATGACTGTATTTAGATTCAGGGAGATCTCGTGTAGTGAAGGGCATAATGGAGATTGTATCTAATATTTCAGAGATTGTTTCTACAGGTGAATAAAATCCTCGGGAAGTAGCAAGGAAAATAACGACGCGCACAGATTGAAAACGTAAAATTTCATTGCAGAACCTAACAAAGCAGCCTAATCAGAAAACATATAAAAGAAAATGAAAAGTATTTTGTTGGGTTTAAATGCCTAGAGTGTTCAGGACGATGACGTTTATTTTTTCCTGCTACTATTAAAAGACTTTGTTCAGCTTATGAGAGACTTTTTGAACTAGATGGGTAAAATTCAGCTTTTTAAAAACTCCGTCAGTAGGGGAAAATTTGAAAGATGAAAAAGACGAAGTAGGGGAGATCATGCCTAAATTAAAAATTCGCCTGGAAGTAGCACCTATAAATTTTAAATTGCGCCTTGGGGATGAAGGGCTTAAATTTTTACAGGCCGATGACGTATTCTTTATAAAGTTTTAGTAACTGGCTGATGTCAGACTTGTTTACTGCTCTTAAGAGACACCGCCCCAACATGAAGGGCTTATTGAAGAATACCTGTGTATCTAATTTCACTGATGAGTAGAGTTCCTCCTGAGCTGAATAAACAGGTTTGGAGATGGCAAGTCAGTAATTGACAACTTCTTGCTCCTGTGAGGTGCCTTTATGCTGAGGACATTCATCAGAGGGTAACATCAATGATACGTTTACAGAACGTCTGTATCATAATACTTTTATTATTTCACTCCAGGCGTCGGCGTCTTCTTTTATTAAACAGCAATTCTATATTTGAAAAGGCATTTTTAATTATCTCAGAAAAGTGCTTTAGTACCGGATATGATACGTCAAGGCTTTACCGTATCCCTCAAGTTCTTTTTTTTTTTTCTTTACTGAATTAATTTATGTGGACAAGGAAAATTATTTAAAAACAAGAACGAACACTTGCAGAATCCAGCAAAGCGCCCACCATCTAATCTAAGGGTCGAATATATGACTTTTCCCTGAGACCTTGATCTTCGAGAAACTGCGTTCAAAAGCTGATTACTTCTTCATGCATAACCCTTAACATTTTCTCCAAGTTTGGTTTAAATCAGATGAAGACTATTTGGGTTAATTTTATCTAGTGGCATTTTAATTTTCCCTTTCCCTGTGACCTTAACCATTACTTGTTCCCAAAATCGAAGTGCTTTGTCCTTGCCTTACCCTGAATCCTCTCGCAAAGTTTGGTCTAAATTTAATTAAGAAATTTAAAAAGTTGTCATTGTCATGTGATCTTGGCCATTTGTCTATTGTCCCTCCCCCTTAGTGGATAGATTGAGGATCACCATATATATATATATATATATATATATATATATATATATATATATATATATATATATATATTTGGTGATCCTCGACCTATCCACTAAGTTTAATCCAAATCAGATCAGAATTGTTTTAGTTATTTTGTTCATACACAGACACGGCTGAAACTTTGACCTTGTCTATGACCTTAATCGCTGACTGATTTCTCAAAAGTGAAACCCACTGTCGTCGTCTGGCTCTTGCCACTTCCACCAAGTTTGGTTCAAATCAGTTCAAAACTGTATGAGTTGACCTTGCTCAATGACCTTGACGTTTGACTGATTATTTAAAAATCGAAGCCGTTCATTCTTGGTTTATCCTTAACTCTTCTATAAAGTTCGGAGCATTTCATTTCTGAGCACTGACATTTCATCTGAGAGCAAAAAATATTCAGTTGGGTGCCACGTTAAACCTCATTTGGGCGCTGAGTTAAAGTGCAGTTGTGGTCGCCGATTTAAAGTAGATTATCTTATAACCTTACCTATAATGAACTAGGACGGGTTATAACCATTTTGAATAATCGTTTGCTAACATATGAGTAATTTAGGTTAGGTTAGAATAGTGTCAAGGGGGGAAGAGGAAATAAGAATAAATTGTGAATAATCGTCGGATGACACAAAGGAATCGATTTATGAAAACAAGTTGTAAGTTGTTACTTTATGCCGGCTTACTTCGCTAATTCACAAAAGAAGATAATTTCATAAACTTTCTCAACAGTACACATGAGAGACTAATCACTCACGAATGCTGAACTGTTAATACTGTTGGACTCTGAGAAAGTGTCCTCACCCTTGACAATCGATAATTAATGCTATTAATAATAAACAGATTCTTGCTGGCGCTAACTCCTGGCTGGCACAATGGATTTAGGAATTAATATGAAAGAACTGGCTTAACTACCAGTCGTGATTAATGTAAGAAGTTTGTGCAAATTCGGAGTAGCAAATTAAAGTAAGCACAATGTGGAGAAATAAAACAAGATTATTACCTTTAATCGAGCTCAAAAACAAAAACTGTAAATTTATTAATTACAACAAATGAATTTATGCTACAAGGGAACTTATGTAAATTCAAAATATCAAGCAAAGTAACTGCTTTCAATCACGCACTTAAACAACTACCCAATAATCATAAGCCTTTAAAAAAAAAAAAAAAAAAAAAAAAAAAACAAGGAACGATAATACTGGTCAGTGGAGAAAATGGAGTCATGGCTGCGAAATAGACTGGGTGGCTCTGCTTGTCTGAGGTGCTGCAGTTCACACTGCTAACGTCCGTTGCTGCCGATGACTAACTCGGTGAAGAGATGTGGGAGTCATAGAACTGCTAGGGACTGTAGCCACTGAGACGGGGCCCTGCTTCTCTGCACTGCTCACGTGATAGCTCAACACCACCTGAGTAATGTTCTCGTGCCGAGTACAGGGGCATGAGAAATAGGCGTAGCTTAACGGCTAGATAGGCAAGGCAGAGGAACAATAATTACACAAAAATATTGCTCAGTGAAACATACTGTCCATACATAAGGACGGTCACTCATGAAACACGAATGATATGAAAAACTGTTTCAAATCTGAGTGCAAATGCAAGTGGTTAACTGACAGCGAAGTTCCATGGGGTTTCAATATTGTTCAAGAGTTCCCATACCAATAATACAATGTCACGAATTGCCATAATAATACAATCTCGTACATTCGTGACATTCTACCCCATGAAAACGAATTTTTTTCTGAGAAAAAATTACCAGTACCGGTAGGTAATATATACATCCTCAGTCATACAAGATTCAGACTGTGGCATGTGTACTGTCCTGCTACAGGAGAAGAGCACTTTCGTCAATGAGCGTAAAAACCACGTATTTACATTTGCAGAAGCAAGATTGAGGGAAAAACTCTGTGACGATGTTGAAAAATCCTATATTCGGGTCAAACTGAGCAAAAGTTCGCTACATTTACATTAACAACCAACTGTTGTGTAGTGTGGTGTATGTGATACACGGTGTAGGCGTAACAGTTTTAGTGTAACTGTACCTATGTGTAAAATGATAAAATACAAATTAATAGTAAATGGAGATGACAAAGGCAGAAGAGAAGAGGTGGCAGCAAGCAGCAGAGATGATCAGCTGACCTGCACGGCAAAACTGCTACACCAATTGCTGTATCTGCACAGCAAAACTGCTCCACCTGCCAACTGTATCTGTGAAATCAATCAGGGTGGAGCATCAGTACTGTCAATGTGACAAACAATTTAATTTTGTATTAAACTGCAATTACCCTCTGCCTAGTAGTCAATGCATACACAATGAAAAATATGCTTCAGCTGAAAATTCAACTGACAGCCAAAGCTTCATACATTTGAGGTCTCCATTATTTTCTTATTGGGTAGATTATTAACCCGTGGATTGCAAGCACCAGCTCAGGCTGGGTAGCATCGGGCTGCGAGTGACAGTTCAGGCTGTGCTGGCCGTGCATCACCATTAACTACTCGACTCCCACACAAACTTACAAATAGCACTACACAAAGGCGGAGAGAGAGAGAGAGATTTTTCTTTTCACCAGATGATGCCCTGGATGTTTATCTTCAAGTTTATAATTTTTTTTTTCATTTTTTCACTACTCCCCTGCGTAAACTTACACATTGCCATATGCAAAAACGGAGAGAGATTTTTTTTTTTTTTTTCACAAGATGATGCCCTGGATGTTTATCTTCAAGTTCATAATAAACAAAAACTAAAAAAAAAAAAAATTCCTTCATTTTTTGCACTCCACTGGGTGGAATAAAAAAAAAAGGTAATTGCACAATCCACGGGTTAACCAGGAAACGTGCTGGTCCTTGGGTTGCATAAATCGCTGAGGATGCCTGTAGTTTGCTACACCTAAATCTCTATTAACCGGATAACAAGGTGTTCCTTGGTTAATGCATAGACACAGTGTGGATATAAGGGGTGAGGAGTCCAAAGCCTTGCCTGACACTTTCGAGGAAGACAGCAGTCAATCAGGCACAAGCTTCTCTCATCTGCAAGACCATGCTTTACTTCAGCTGATCCACCCCTTGTAGCATCGACTCCTGGTACGTTAAAAAGATCCTGATGGGTGCCAATTAACTGACAGGGCATTCAGTGACTCACAGCCCATCACAGGCTGAAAGACTGTTAACTCAGGGCTCTGTGCATATGCTCCTCGTCTAAGTACTGTCCGGCGGTATATTTTCCTACGCATTTGGACATCCTAAAAGCATACTTACCCTTAGATTTCTACACTTGCAACTAATATTGGTAAGCTGAGAATCCCTACACAAACTCAGGCAGGTCACATTTTATGCCCAGCATGGGTGTGAACACTCATGTGGATAGCATGTATTCTCCGGGACTCCTCAGAACGGCCCATAGGTCGAGATGCACCACAAGGTAATTCAGACACAGCCTCAGACTGCCTCTGCAGGGGTCTCAAACTTGCCCTTAACCTACAGTATATATATATGTACAGGCTCTGGACATAATGTGTCCTGTGGGACCAACAGGCGAGCCGTCAGGTCTACACCCACATTGCCACTGCCCTCTCTCTCAAATGACTCAAAGATTATGGGCATGGATTCAAACAGCGCAGGAAGTGCACATCCCTGATTGGTGGTATGGCGACACACACTGCAGGAACCCACAAGCCTGGCTATTTCCTGGCCCATTCCTGGTCAGAAAAACACATCATGGATATGGCCAGAGGTTTTCTTTTGGCCCATGTGAACTACCATCACAGAACGATGACCCAGTTCAAACACTGCTTTACGATACTTTACGGGAATGACAAACTGTAGCTGATCCTCACCCTGGGGTGTTTGTAACTCCCGGTACAGCCATCCTCTCTTATGACGGAACCTGGCTTGAGCTCCCCACCAATACTTAATCACATTATCCTCCAGCTTCCTATGCACTGTGGCAAGTGTCGGGTCAGACTGTTGTTTTTGGACAACATCTTGACTACGAATCAGATCTTGCAGTACGGTGATGGTCAACGGGTGACATGGTTCAGAGCCTCAGCCATGGCTCGAGTTACTGCAACAGCCGAAGTCTGAATAGCAACGTCTATGGCACAACTATTATTGATGCCTGGTATGTTACCTATAATACAGGCAAGGTCAAACAAAAGCTCTGGCATCACAACCACAACTGTCAAGCCACTGTGAAAATGAGATGCCACCTGGAGATGCCACCTGGATATGTGCCTCTGGGAACAATCTCACTGACCCATCAATATGTCTAACTTGGACCTGCCTACCTGTATACTCCTTGGGCTGAACTAGACTCTGCCTGTCGGAGCAACCTGAGGAACCATTGTCTCTCAGAACATTTATGGAAACACCTCCCACAAACCCTGGCTAAACAAGAAAGGCACTGTTGCCAGTAGAAGGGTCTGAGGAGGTAGCAGCCAGTCACTGATGAGACTGCGGAACAAATGGCGCAGCTAATGTGGTGCCCCGAGAACTAGGTGCCTGAGGGGTTGTGCTCACCATCTTAGGAGTTGGAGCACTGACCACCTGTGGGGGAGGTCTCACCATCTGAGGGGGACCTGTGCTGGTAGGGACAGCACCACCATGTAGCTGTTGGGGTATCAATGCAGCATTTGCCTCCTGCCTATGAAACTAAAGCTAATTGTCCTGATTGATGGTTATGTGGTTTGTCTTTGTTCTGCTGCTCCCTGTGATACTGTTGCTGGTTGAGGTACTGCTTGTACCTCTTCCAATCGGGTTTTTGCATATTCTGCCCTTGGTCCTTTTTCTGTGGTTAGTTTGGGCTGTCGCCATTATTCTGAGAACGGCATTGATGCTGAGGTTTGCTCTGAGATGGCTTCCCAGACTTGGCAGTATCTTTCCTGTTCCAGGACTGTTGCTTAAGAAATTGGTACCTGTACGCAGTGAAGAATGTTTCAGCCTTTTCCACTACTTGGCTGGCATCTTTTACTTGGCAGATCCTTAGCTGGGCCATAAACTCAGCAGGCCATGACATTTCTAGCTGTGTATGCAGCATAAGGTCAATTATCCTTTCTCACATGTGAGGGGTCTCATCTTTCTCTATCCACACGTCTAAGTAAGCAGTGACACGGTCAAGGAACTGGACAGCAGTCTCCTTTTCTTGGAGACGTGCCCTCAAGAAATGACTCCTGGTGTCATCAACCATGAGACCTTACACTTTGATTAGTGCAGCCTTCATCGTCTTGTAGGTGAGATTGTCTCCACGAATTCTGTGGAGAATATCGAGGGCAGGGACCTCAAACAAGATAAGAAATTGGAGCCGCTTGGCTGCCTCATCCAGCTGGTACAGCTGCGCCATGTCCTCGAAATGAGCTATGAACAGCTCGATTCACTTGGCTTCCTTGTACAAAGGAAGCTTGAGACGGGGGGTTGCCGGGACATGTGCTGGGAGAGCACTCTTGAAGCTCGACTTGGCAACACCAGATGTGCCCTAAGCCAAGGAGTCTCACTTGAACTTCAACACCTCAAGCTCGTGTTTCTCACGTGCCTCGCATTCAGCACATTCGTGTTCACGCTGTTCTCGCTCGTAATCGCACTGAATTCTACGTTTTTCACGGGCATCATTCTCACATTCCTGTTCATAAGTGTACCGTGAGAGCACAGTCTTTAATTTCTTGGGGCTTGTTAAGCTCCATATCCTTGGCTTCCTGTATGTATAAACTAGTAGCCATGATGCTAACTCAGACTGAGTGAACTATTGGCTGACGTACTGACTGCTGTTTCGCAGGTAAATGCTAATAATCGAAAATAAAGAATACAGGCACAGGCTGGTGGTGGCCAGCTTTATCGACTGGCAGGGAGATCTTTAACATAAAATTAATAAGACAGAATCAATAACCACCAGTAAGCTAGTGCCTATACGAAGTAAGCTTAAAGGATTATAACTAATAACTAGCTATGCATGAGTGAGTCTATTATTTCGTTAATAACTTTATTGCTAGGAGTTAATATCCTGGAATGAGGTTGCCAGATGTCAAGGGGGGAAATGGAAATAAGAATGAATTGTGAATAAATCGTCAGTTGACTTAAAGGAATCGACTAATGAAATCAAGTAGTAAGTTTTACTTTATGATGGCTTTGCCGATTCTCAAAAGACAAGAGTTTCATAAACTTTCTCAACAGTAAGCAACAAAGACTAATCACTCACGAATGCTGAATTGTTGATACTGTTGGCCTCTGAGAAAGTGTCCTTACCTCGGACAATCGGTAATTAATACTAATAATAATAAACAGACTCTTGCTGGTGCTAACTCCTGGCTCGAACAACGGATTTAAGAATTAACCCTGGAATGCATTCGAGGACACAATTGTGACCCACGCAAACTTTGGCCACATGGCTCTTGCTTCCTATGTGGCCCAAGTGGGTGGTGTTCTCAGTAGCTTCCTAAAATGATGCGCTGTGCCGGGTGAAGGTAGCTGGTTCGTGCTCCATGGCTAGGTTTTTCATATAACACAGGTGTGGGCTATAACAGTGTCCACGAATGTGTTACAGTACTAGATGTTCAGTGCATGGACAAAATCGATGTTTTTTCTGCCAGTACTGGGAGTCGGCCTGCTGCCCCCCTACCCACTCCCCACTGCCCACTGGTCAACGGACATCGGGATCCATTCATTATACTCGTGCCTATAGTCTTTACTTAATTTTTTAAAAATTGTCTTTAGTTACCCCTGGAGGATTACACTTTTTTTTTTTTTGTCAGACTTTAGTGTTAAGAGTACATTTTTAGTCCATACCTTGTAAGTTTAATAAAAAAAACTCCAGGTATCTTTTTTTTAACTGGCATACAATAGTGACCATGAATGTGGTAGCATACAAAAAAAAAAAAAAAAAAATCGAATGATTACCAGGAATAATATGAAAGAACTGGCTTAACTACCAGTCGTGATTAATGTAAGAAGTTTGTGCAAACTCGGAGTAGCAAACTAAGGTAAGTACAATGTGGAGAAATAAAACAAGATTAATACCTTTAATCGAGGCCAAAAAAAACTAAATTTATTAATTACAACAAATGAATTTGCATTACTAGGGAGCTTAGGTACATTCAAAATATCAAGCATAGTAAATACACTCACTCACGCACTCAGCTATCTAAAAATTTTAAGCCTAGAAAAACAAGGAATGAAAATACTGGTCATTGGAGAATGTAGAGTCGTGGCTGCGAAATAGACTGGGTGGCTCTGCTTGCTTGAGGTGCTGCAATTCGCACTGCTGACGTCCACTGCTGCCGATTACCAACTCGTGGGGAGATGCGGGAATCATAGAACTGCTAGAGACTGTAGCCGCTGAGACGGAGCCCTACTTCTCTGCGCTGTTCATGACGTTTTCTTCCCGGGACAGCTCAACACCAACTAACTGACCAGTGTTCTCATGCCGGGTACAGGGGGGGGGGGTGAGAAAGGGGCGTGGCTTAACGACTAGAGAGGCATGGCGGAGGAATGATGATTACACAAAAAATATCGCTCAGTGAAATGTACTGTCTATACACAAGACAGTCACAGTATGAAGCAGTGACGAATGTTGTGAAAAACTCTGTTTCAAATCTGAGTGCAAATGCAGGCGGTTAACTGACTGAGCAAAGTTCCATGGGGTTTCAGTATTGTTCAGAAGTTCCCGTAATAATAATACAATGTCATGAATTGCCATAGTATTACGATCTCATAAATTCGTGACAGATAGCAAAGGCTGGGATAGGTAAGTTTAGGTTATGTTATGTTAGGTTAGGTTAGGTCAAGGTAGGTTAGGTTAGATTAGGTTAGGATAAGTTAAGTTAAGTTAGGTTATGTTAGGTTGATAACGATATGCTGGCACCCAAATGAAGTGGTATGCTGGCGCTCAAATGTAGTAATAATATATTGAATTTTACTCCCAATTGAAAAGCAGCCTTAGAGTTTGCACCATATTGAATAAAACCATTTAAGATGACCTTGCCCTGTGACTTTGGCCATCAATCTATTGTCCTTAAAAAGAAAAAAAAAAGTTTACTCACTGCTCAGCCCTAAATCCTTCCACCAAGTTTGGTTAAAATAGGGTCAGATCTGCTTGATTTATTTCGTTAAGAAACACACATGAGTTGATATCCGACCTTGTCCTGTTGTCTTAAGTCTTGACTGCTTGTTCTCAAAATTGATTAATATCATTCTTGCCTTACCTTAAACCGTTCCCTCAAGTTTGGTCCAAACTGGATACAGACTGTTTATTTTACAAGGTGAAAGTTCGATCAGGCCCGTGACCTTGACCTTTGAACTAATGTAAAAAAAAAAAAAAAAAAAAAGGGAGGGGGGGGGGCTGGAAGGGCTTCAATACTGGCTGACCGTCAACGCTTCTACAATGATCAAATAAAAACTGAGTTCTCTCTCTCTCTCTCTCTCTCTCTCTCTCTCTCTCTCTCTCACACACACACACACACACACAAGGATCAAGTCTGTTTATTTCCATTAGATATGGCAAAAAAAGCCCAAGTTATTACTGAACTATCATGACCATGCATGGCAAGGGCTTGAAACAGTATATATCTGTAAATGAGACATACGCACTTGTTCACTGTTTGAATATTGTGTTGGCATGGCCTATCAAAATGGTTGCTGAAGTGATTATCATATATGAAAATAATGATCAATTTATGGATAATACATATCTTTAACAGAAACTGATTAAACCCTCTATAACATAAGTATGCCTATGTTTAAAGCAAAACATCAACAATTATTTAAATTTTCCTTAAAAAAAAGGAGTTTTATTTGCAATATGCTGATTAGATATATTATTTCTATAGCAAAAATTGCGATTGTTCCACGTTTAACATAATAACTGAACACTGTGGTCACTAACAATGTAATTTTGACCAATATATTAGCAAAAATATGTCGTCTGTAAGATAATTTAGTGCATTAGTGATTCTGCCTGAATTCATGGCGGCATTCTTGGAAAAATTTTCATAACTTTCTCGATCGCTATGGATATCTGTTAACATCTTGGTTTTGTTACCAGACGTGTCTCATGAACAAAATGAGATCACCCACGGAAGATCCTGAGGGGGGGGGAGGGTACAAGATACGCCCCCCGGCTCAAAGCCTAGTAATGTATGCGATGATCCATGGCCAACTTTTTACACTGTTTCTGAGAGAGAGAGAGAGAGAGAGAGAGAGAGAGAGAGAGAGAGAGAGAGAGAGAGAGAGAGGACATATAAACGGAAGACTGTGAAAATTTAACCATCCAAAATATGCTGATCTCGCAGTGTTATATTGCAAGTCATAATTCACCAAATGTTTAAAAAACTGGGACAACGGCGCTTCATCAATAATTACCAAGTGATTAATGGCGCGGTGCTTTGTTAGTCTCAAGGAACATTAGTATCCTTTCTCTTTCAGGCAGATGACGTACAGTAATCATTTCTGTTCACTAGTTACGAGTTAGTTTAGATTAGGTAAGGCTTTCTAATTTAAGACGCTGGATATAAAGCACGATTAATTATTACCTACACTACTTGAAAGATCTAAATTGAGTACATTCGTGTGATACAGCAAGAATTAATGAAGAGGCCGTTCTATGCCTGCTGAGACTCCATGTGGGAATACATATGCAACGCTACGCTGTTGCAAGCCTCCATCTGACCAAGCCCATACCCCCCACCTCCCTGCGCACCTAACCAAGCCCATAACGCCCCTCACCCCCCCCCAATCTTTTCTTTTAAAGATGGGCAAAAGAAGAACGCCTTGAGGGCACATAACCTGGGCCCATCAGATACCTTGTGCAGGTTGCATTGAAATCCCTGGATTTAAAACTACTTAAGACGCACTTTACCTCTCAAAAGGCACTAGTTCACTATAAGACACATAAATATGTGAAATTTCATGACTCTATAGTGAATATGTTTTAAGTTCTGGTCTGGAAATGAAATCTCTACGTCGGGCCAGCCGCCCTCCCGCCCTTCTGCTCTCTCTTGTATTTTGTTTTTCTCTTGGAGGGAACTGTTATTGCGGGCTCATGGCCTTTGGTTCCTTCTTCCTCTCATTAAAAAAAAAACTCTATGGACGGACACCTATTGATCCCAGTGATAACAACACCCTCTGACTCTGTCAGGTGGAAGGTAAAAAAAAATTAACGGGGTATTTTGTGCTCATGTTACTGGGAAAATGTAAAAACCAGTTATCTTATGCAATGCATTAACTATGGGGGAAATATGTAATAGCCTAAACTGCGTTAATACTTATTTTTATTTTAATAATTAGGCAATTTCTCAATATATTACGTAAAGGGTCTTTTATGAAAAATACAAGATTAGGCTTCATTTGACTAGGTTATCTTAGTTTACATTAGCTTAGATCGAATTATAATAAACGCAACGGAGTGTGTAGTAATTCTTTAGCTCATATAGGAGTTAAATGCAAATAAACAGATTCCCTTGCACACATTGCTTATAAGTTTCTCATTACTATGAAATATGTGTAGTCCACGGGTGATTGCATATATATATATATATATATATATATATATATATATATATATATATATATATATATATATATATATAGCTGAAACTCTTCTGTTACTACGAAAGTGATGTGCCAGTTTTTCCAAAATAGAGTGCCAGTTGTATGGAAAAGATTTGATACATTGGAATAATCTCACACATAGAGCGGACTACGTGTACAGTACTCCCTTCCTTTACCAGATTCAGTTCCCAGCCCAACAATAAGAACATTAACCTACATGGTTTCCGTACTCCATCATTTTCGCACCTACAGTAACACTGGATCTGTATTTATAGATCAACAGTTGTGGGTCGTAGTCTGATGGGATGGCTGTTGTGTGCTTTCCTTGTCATTATAAGTTTGTAAATTACAACTGAGATTGTTGCCTACCCACAAAATACAGCCCGAAACACGTTGGCCTGTGGCCCGGAATTTGTTCCTTCTTTTGGAATTACTTCTCCATCATGTAATCCTTTATAACCCTTCTTCCTTTCAACTAAGTGGCTAGCTTCACATCTCATTGGTTCTTTTCCTATCATTTACACTCCCCTCCGATGAAATTGACGTCCAGCTTACGATATGGTATGCGGGCCTCACTGGAGGCACATTACAAGGCCTGACTTGAGGATAGGGTGCGCAGAAGCACACCACCACCACCTCTCAGCTCACGAAGATGGGAATCTGTGAAACTCCCATAATGTGAGGGAATAAGCAAGCTCCATGGTAGTAAAATTAACATGGGTTTGATTAGGTTTCAATGAGTTCCTGTGGCTTACGGTTAGGTTACGCCTATATGCTTGGGTCTGGGAGGGCTAATCGTTTCTCGGTTTGGGGATTTGTGGACTTACTGCTAATGGACTTGGTGAGGATCCTTTATTTTTTTAACAATTGATCTATCTATCTATTGGCAGAAGCCATAATCCCGTAAGGGGTGGCCATTTGACTCCTGAGTTACCGGTATTTGTTTGACGGGGAGGGGCACTAATCCTCAACCAACCCACTTATTGACACATAGGGAGCTCGTATGGTTTGGTTGTATGGTTACCACCCAGCGTTGTATATGGTATCTTGGCTTACAGAAAACCATTTGGCTTGTCACTCAATGTAAAGCCACCTGTAAAGGAAAGAAAAGCAATAAGAAGTGACAGGAAAGATGCGAGAAATATTAAGAGAGGAGGGCAGGCACAGAAAAACAATGATAAAGGCTAGGGAAGAAGTAGGCAGCACTACATCAAGTGAGTGGATGATGGTCGCCACCACCTAACAATTTATTTGGATGATAAATGTGCTGAATTATCCTATGATACAGTTAATTTGACAAACCAGACTAAAACTTTGGAGATACAGGCTTTCAAAATTGCACAAAAAGAGGTTGATGGCAGCACGAGCCTCGACTGGCTGTGACATCATAGGCCACCAAGCCCAGAGACAGAACAAGGCTGATCCCCAGCTAAGGTGTGTGATTGTGGTACTGCTGATTAGCCAAACTTTGCCTCATCATGGCCAGGTCAGCAATAACCACCATTGGTGCTTTGTTCCACTGTGCAAGAACACAAGTAAAATCACACCAGAAAAAAAAATATTCATCACTGTTCCAGGAGATGAAAACCAAGCGGCTGTGGTGACAAGCAGAACATCAAGGGTACCCCATCACAACTGGCGACTCTGAACTCCTACTGTTGCGAAGCGGTGCGAGGACATACCGAATCGGTGGTCATTTACCTCATTGACATTTTTAACCCCTTAACCGCGGGGCGTCACTTTCGTGATGCTTGGGAGCAAGGGATCATACTGCAGGGCGTCGCTTTTGTGATTCTGTGTTATTTTGAATTCACCCGGGCTTCCAAGTGGAGGCTTGTATCATCTATCAGTACTGCCAATGTCCAACACTAGTCAGCACTCCTAATCTCATCTGTACTCCCATCCATTGTTGACAATTTAGCCATTTCTCCCCGTTCTTGACTCCCCTCCCTACCCCCCCTCCATTACCCTCTCCTCTCTCCTGCCCGGCCGTGCTACGCTAAGTAAATCTTCCCTGGAATTTTTCACTGATTTCATCCATTGAAATAAGCCCTATGCCCTATTCTTATACCAAATAATATATACAAGAAAGAAATAAGGTAAGTGAGAGTGCCATACACCTGGAATTGGCTAATTATCACCTGACAACACCTCATGTGCACTCGTTCGCTAATTTTCGCTGTTTTTTTCCCCTTGAAATATGCCGTATAATCTATTTTCGTAATAAATATACATATAAGGAGGGAAGGGAGAAGCCTAAGTGATATTTACATTCACCTGCAACTACCTAATTTATAATGTATTGTCTAGATTTCCTGCCAATCATTTCAGTGAAATACATAGCTGTTTCAAGAGCTACGTTGGTAGTACTGAATATCCCCTAAGTAGGCCTCTACCCCGGCCCTCCCTTGTCAGTTCTCTCTCATCTTCCGAAGAGGAGGTACGTCTGTTCCTCTTGCTGACTCAGGGCCTTTTTCACCCCCATGGAAAGGGCCCTGTGACCTTTACCCCCTTCTAAACCTCTTGTGGAAAGAGGTAAAGGGCTGACAATTGATAAAAAAGTGACTACGATCTTTCTATTGAGTAAAACAGTGCAAGTGGAATTGTAAATAATGTGTAAATAATGTGTAAACAGCAAAGCGAAAGCAATGAATGTAAATATACGTGAACAATGGAAAATAGTTTTATAAGTTACTTCAAGTGACAGTGCATAACACAGTGTAAATAAAATAGAAATGTAAAGAACGTAAATAAAATAGAGAACGTAAATAGAAATGTAAATGAGTAGTATTATAAGAATACGAGTATATACCCTAGGAGTAATGAAAGTGAAAGTTTCACTCTAGCATGTCTGAATACTATGAGTTATGAGAGTGAAGATGAAAGTGACATTCACTCTCAATGCTAGTATACAGGACGAGAAAGTGAATGCTACGTATTTTACTGAAAGAAATTGAATCCCTACAGTGACAATAAACTAATACTACTGAAGGAAACTTATGGATAAAGACTGTAGATACATATAAGTGTTATATAGTAATAGAAATATAAAGTGTGAGGGGTTTTATGAATAATAAATGACAGAGTACCAAGAGCGAACTAGCGCAAGTGCGGCGGTCAGACGCGCTCATAATTTTCATTGCTTTCACAGTGTTTTTTTTTTTTTTGGAGTATGGATCCCAAACTACTTGAAAATCATAGAGTAGTGTTTATAGTGTTAATATCTGGCTGTGGTAATCATATTACGGGTTGTCGGGAAGTGTAAAGTGGAGACTTCGTTACCCAACTTCAGAGGACTCCACAAGTCCTACGGTAACCGACGAAGGCTCAACAAACATTCCAGGAGAAAGCTGAAAGTATGTGCCATAAGCATATACAATTTTAATATTCTAGGACTAATAACTGATTTTTGGCAAATATTTTTTGAGAGTCTGTCGGAGCCCGAATAACCCCGCGGCACACGCAAAACATCGGTAAACATGCCCGTGGTGTAGGGGTTAAATGGAAAATATTATAATTTTTTACACCATATAGGTTCATGCACACCTACTTATCTGAAATCCGGTAAAAAAAAAAAAAATGTGTTTAATGTGACTATTAGTAAAAACATTAGGTTTCAGAGCTAAAATATGCTAAACTTAGCGGATATTTCACCTTCAGATCGCCAACATGCATTGACAGATTTCCATTTTGCATTAATATTGAATAAAAGCACAAATAAATGTATTTACATTGTTAATGTTTACATAAAACAGAAGTCTGTCAAGGCAAGTTGTCAAGCTAGAGGTGAAACACTTCAACTAACTTTAGCAATTTTGGCTTTGAATCCTGAATTCTTATTTATAGTTAAATTAAAGACATTTTTGACCGGATCTCAGATAATTAAGTGTGTATGAATCAATATGATGAAAAAAATTATAATAGCCTAACACATACAGCTTAACATAACCTAAGAGTCACTTGTCAAGCAAAACCAAGCCTAACTTTGTCTTAAGCCATTGATAGGGATGTGAAAATCTTATTATCCAGATCAAACTGGATGTTACTAAAAAGATGTTCAAACATCACCAGCACATAAGACGAAGAAATCAGATAACCAAAGACTCCACAGAATCTATCTGTCCACGGTTGAAATACCTCCGTCTTTGTGACATCTTCCCCATGTATTACCGCCAAATTTCAGGGCTATACCTGTATACCCCTGGAGTTAGGACCTAGCAATAGGCTACTTATACTGACTCAGTTCATAAATCGCTTCATTATGACCTCATCAAAGCAAGTCTTGGTGTTACCGAGTTGTTCTCCAGGTACCTGGTTCTCGCAAGGTTCGCCGTCACTACTGCCTCTAAAACCAACAAAACTCTTCCCTAAAGCACGAACATAGAGTAGCATACATCAACTTTAAGAGAGCTATCACACTACATCTTACATGGCTAGAATGAAAATAACACCTGAATATCACAGAAATCTTACCTGTACTGGAGTGTGATTCCCATTGTTGCGAGTGGCGGTCAGCTGTGGTCCTGGCATGGGTTGTGACGTCACAATGAGGGTGCATGTTTCGTGCGAGGTGCGATAGTCTCCAACTTTGATTGACTATTATTTTTCATAAATAATAAATCAATGAGAATAATTAATGATATTCAGATGATTACACATGATCATTTTATTAATTTATGTGACTTGTACACAACCGTCAACCAGTCCATTCCCCGGATCTTCAAAGTGTAGAGACAGTCAAATCAGACCCAACTTACAGGCCCCACCAAACTGTGAAAAGATGTATATACTGTCACATCCCCACCCCACACTGCCACAGGCTCCAACAGCAATAGTTCAGTATAGGCAGGATGTTGCCCAATGTGTTGTTCTTCCTATGATCAGCCTTTAGGTGTACAATACACAGGATCAACTGAGGTGTCGTAAATAATCACTGGCTTCTTATGTTCACTGTCTTTATTTTCCAAATAATTACACTGAATGCTTTCCAGCTTAACTGTTCTCACAAGCACTGGAGCTATAGAAACTTTACTAACTGCAGTTACACTTAATGCTTGACAACAATTCACTTCATTCACAAGTACCGATGATATACAAACGTCAATAACCACTGTTTGCCAACAACACTTCATTGTTTTCACAAGTTCCAAAAATATACAAACTTCATTGACACTCAAACTGAAGTAAAAACCATCTGAACTGCTCTAGTCTCTTCCGCATCCTTATATAACATTTCATGCTTCTCCAACATTCTATGGCATGCTGGTCCTGCAATTGCCCCAAGCAACAACAGTTGCCAATTCGGAGACATCCAAAACATGCCAGAGTTTTCTTACACTACATATCACTGTAAATTATTCTGCATAGAAACGTAAACTGAATTACATAACTAAACAAGCAATCACATAAATAAATCATTATGGAGAAAAAGAGCACAAAAATTAATGCATAAATTACGAAATAACTACACTCACAAACAGTAGGCAAACTGGCATCTCTGACTCTTACCAGAACTAGCTACCGTAAACATCGGAAATCAACGAGAAGCTTCAAGAATACCTAACTACCAAATCCCGCTTCTTAACACTCCCCCCTTCCTAGTTCTCTGTCGTCCCGACAAAACTACACAATATGTACAAACATAAATCTTAACGCTAATGAAACATCTAACTATACACAAAATAATTCTTCAACTTATCAGGTCTTCTTCTATGCTGCTTCTGATGACGTCCTTGCTTCTCCACACAGTTTCCTTAACATCCTCACCTGCAGGAGAGCACGATTCCTCAGAGACATCCCAACTGTAATGTCCTGGCCCATGGTACTGCCACAGATGGTTCACGTGTACCACCTTTGTGCGAGACTTCCTGCCTCTCCGAATCCAATACGTTATGTCTGATAGGTGGTCCAACACAGTGAAAGGCCCGTCCCATGGGCTCTGCAACTTCGGTGGCTGTCCCTTCTTTCATTGAGGATTGTATAACCAAACTTGGCCACCATCCTTGAAGCTTACCTCACTTGCCTTGGCATCATACTTGCACTTCATTATCTCTCCTGAAAACTTGAGGACTCCTCACACTTGACGACGTACCTCAACCAACCTTTCCCGAAGATGCTTTGCATAGCCGATGGTGTCTATAGGCAACTGTTCACCAGATGGTCTACTCATCAAGTCAACGGGTAAGCATAACTCGTGGCCCAACATCAGTTTTGCAGGAGTGTAGTCGGTAGACTCATGAGATGCAGACCAATATGCCATCAGCATCACAGGTAATTGTTTGTCCCTCTGTGCAATACTTGGCCAGTTCTTGTCCCAGGTCCAGTTGAATTTCTCTACCATCCCATGTGACTGTGGCTTTCTTGATCCCCAATAACTTGCAGCATTCACGGAACACAGCAGACCCGAATTTTCTACCCTGGTCTGAATGTAGCTTTTGTGGCATCCTAAAACAACAGAAAAAATGATCAACCAAGAGCTGAGCAACAGTTGCAGCCTCTTGATTGGGGATACAATAGGCTTCGGGCCACTTTGTGAAGTACGGTAGTCCATGGCAACACATATATACCGGTTTCCTTTTTCAGTGAGTAGCAGAAGTCCAGCAATGTCCACCATGATTCTTTCCATCGGTGCACCCACTTGGTACAGCTGAAGAGGGTCGCAACCACATTTCTTGGGTCCCTTCTTGGCACAGCATACTTCACAAGCCCGACACCACCCTTCAACATCCTGGCCCATGCCAATCCAGTAGAACCTCTGTCGCAGCCAGCTTCGAGTTTTCTTCACTCCCAGATGCCCACTAGTGATCTAGTTATGGGACTCATCCAAGATCTCGGACCTCATCTTCTTCAGAACCACAAGTTGCCAATGCTTGTTGAAGCTATCAGGTGCCTCCCACTGACGTTCCAGTAATCCGTTGTTCAAACGAAGAAGGTCCCACTGACTCCAGTAGCTATTTGTCACAGGTCTGAATCTCAGAACCTCTTCCCATGATGGTTGCACTGTACTCTGCTGCAGCCACCCTAGCACTGGTAGTAAATCTGCATCCTCTGCTCTTCTGTCACCTGACCCAGAATTTCCATTGCAGCACCTTTGAGGCTAGTTGTATGCTGCACTGCCCTCTCATACTTCTGCTGCTCTAACTTGGCATCCACTTCCTCCTTAAGCTGTTGCTGTTCTTCCTTCATTTCCCCCTCGAAAACATCTAGCTGTCCTTGCATCCTCAATTCTAATTACCTCTGTTCTTCCTCTAATGCCTCTTGAAGTTGTTCATATTGTTCTTTGTACCTTTAGTTGTTCACTCTGTGCCCTCAATAATGCACTCTGTGACTATAACAGTTCTCTGAGTTCTTTCTGTCTTTCATTCAGTGCCAGTAATTGTACACTTTGTGCTTGTAATTGTAAATTAAGTTCTTTCTTTGAAGCTTGTAATACAGGTAACTTCATGATTGCTGCTGATGACACCTCGTCCTCCTGCCCAGCTCGGGATCTTGTCTGCACACCTGCCTTCATGTCGGAGGTTAGATTCACTGCAGCCCTTAATAATCCCACACTCCTGACACCGGTGTTACGTCCGCATCCCCACACTGCCACAGGCTCCAACAGCAGTAGTTCTGTATAGGCAGGATGTTGACCAGTGAGTTGTTCTTTCTATGGTCAGCCTTTGGGTGTACAGTACACAGGGTCAGCTGAGGCGTCATAAATAAACGTTGGCTTCTTATGTTCTGTGTCTTTATTTTCCAAATAATTATACTGAATGCTTTCCAACTTTACTTCACTGTTCTCACAAGCACTGGAGCTATACAAACTTTACTAACTGCAGTTACACTTGATGCTTGACAACACTTCATTCACAAGTACTGATGATATACAAACGTCAATAACCACTGTTTGCCAACAACACTTCACTGTTTTCACAAGTACCGACAATATACAAACGTCATTGACACTGCACTGACACTCGAACTTGATTTTGATTTGATATGATTAATTTCTTATGCCCGAAGACGACAAACCTAGTACAGTGACATGCAGCCATATGTGAGGTGAGTACAGGGGAACTCATGCCACGCAGGACACGCTGTCTAGTTAAAACAAATTAACACCCACCAAAGTGTGGATGATGCATGCAAATAACATCTAGGTTATCATCTTCCAACAAATGTTTACAAGTGTCCACTAATGTGAGTCTGTGTGGCATTAAATCAGAGACAAGTGGACACTGCAGACAATAATGGTCAAGAGTGTTGGCATTGAGTGTGTCACACAACTTACAGGAGGAGAAATGAGGTGCATTGCCCACCCCAGCCACCTGCCACACAGGTCAGTAGCCCAGTCTGAGGTGGGCACACACCACATTATGTCGATGAACCATAAGACCACTGTGACGATATCT
This sequence comes from Coenobita brevimanus, assembly GCF_032717465.1. NCBI lineage: Eukaryota > Metazoa > Arthropoda > Malacostraca > Decapoda > Coenobitidae > Coenobita > Coenobita brevimanus. The sequence goes on along the minus strand of NC_136987.1, from coordinate 13,004,000 downwards.
ATGGGAACGAGAAAGAAAGTTGTCATAATGTTGAATGGATGCACTGTGAGCCCTCTCAGCATTTCGACGGTGGAGAATAGGGGAGCAGGCTGCTCTGCATATTATCTGCTTGTAGCAAATGGGGAAGGCATTAGTAGCATCCAGAGGTGGCGGATCCAGTCCAGAGGCAAGGAGGTCAGCGGTGTTGTTGGCTGTGAGACCAATATAAGGGGGAATCCACAGAAAGTGCACCACCAGCGAATGATCGCGAGCAGTGGCCAATTGATGGAGTATCTACTTAACGAGCTGGTGATATGCAGGCCTGGGAGAGGAGAGGGCATGGAGGGCCAGCTGTGAGTCACAGATGATCAAACCACTGTTGTTTGTCTGTATTAATAAAGTAACTGCATCCAGGAGTCCATGTAGTTCACAATACGTAGATCTCAATGAGGCTGGCAGTCGATGGCCCAACCAGCCCCCTTGAGGTGGGTCCAGACTTGGAGAAAATACAGCATAGCCAGCACTGCCATCCTACTGCAGAGAGCCATCAGTGTAGATTTGGTGGGCCAAAGGGAGGGAAGATGACAGCCTGGTGATGGTCTCCAAAGCTAGCTGCTTCTGAAGTTGAGGCAGGTCAGTCTTGGAGGCTGGAGTGTATGAGATAGCAGGCACAAGGTGGAACACCATAGTCCACCTCCTCAGCAAGCACTGGTACGTTGATATTTATCCATTGCAAGTTTGAACAGTATTAACTAGTGTGCAGCCACCACTGCGAAGCAGAGGCCTTGGTACAGTGGGATCAAGGGAAGTCCGAATGATGTGAGAGTAGTGAGGAGAAAGGTGAGGATAATGCAGGCACTTAACGCTGAAGTATGTAACCATGGAGTATATTCTCTCAACAAGTGGTGGAAGGTTGAGTTCAAATTGCATGTTGACAATTCTGGTTGAGCCAGGGCAGCCCAGGATGAGTCTCATTACTGCATTTTGGAACTTCTCAAGAGGTTGTAAGGCTGTTCTGGAAAGTTGACAAAGAGCAGGGGAGAGATAATCAACAACTGACTGAATGGACGCTATGTATATGGTTTGTGCTACAGGAATAGACACCCAGGCAGCATAATTAGTGAGCCACTTGAGAGATTTTAGGCACCACTCTAGCCAGGTCAGCAGATCCTGAATAATCGGATGCAGGAATGGAGGGAGAAATCCGTACAGGTGCCCCCAGAATAAGGTACTGTGTGCACACAGGGATAACACAATCCCCAACAGAGAATACACGCAGTGTTCTTGCTGGACAGGAAGTGAAGATTCTACTCTTTTCTGGAGAGATAATGAGTCCACATTTGGAAGCCGACTCGTGAAACAAGTGAAGGAAATGTTGCAGATCTGCAGGGGAATTTGAATGAATGCAGATGTCATCAACGTAGCAAATAATCGTGGTTCCAGGGATGTCAGGAAGGAGGGTAAGTAGACGATGTATGAGAACAGTAAACAAAAAAGGACTAAGGATACCACCTTGTGAAGTACCAAGCTCGAAATCCTTAGCAGTGCTGTATGCGCTCTTAAAAAGAACACGAGAGGACCCATAAGACAGGTAACCACGTATCCATCGCAGCAGATTTCCCTTAACTCCAAAATCCACTAGCTGGTCAAGGATGATGTCTCTGTTGGCGACATCAAATGCACTCTTTAAATCAATGAAGGCCACTACGCTGGTGGGGGATAGGAGGGTGTATAGCTCCAGGAGGCAGTGATGTGTCCCTCACTGTGATAAAAAGCCGTACAGTCAGGGCGAGAGCTTGTCCTGCAGCCTAAACAAGAGTCTTGTAAGGAGGATGCATTCCAGTACTTTACTGAAGCAGGAGGTGAGGGAAACAGGTCGGAATTTATCAGTGCCAGGTTTACGAATACAGTAGGCATGATTGTACTGTGGGTCCAGGCTTGTGCCACGTATTCCAGACGGATGCAATGGTTGAACAGCTGGAGAAGGGGATTACCAGGAACTTTCAGGAGGACACAGAGGACAGAAAAAGTGATGCCATCATCGCCTGGGGCAGTTACCCTACCCCTGGTGAGGGCCTGTTGCAATTCATCGTCAGTTACAGCCACACCATCCTCATTGTCTGTCCTCAGTAAAGCGGCGGTGAGACGGAGTGCACAAAAGTTTTTCTGGGTGGAGAGCACGTCTTGTATGTGTGCAGGAAGGGCACAAGCCCGTGACTGTGCAGACCAGGCATCTACAAGATCCTGTGCGTACTGTGCTGGACTGTGGTGGAGGATGCTAGGGGGCTTCTTCTTGACAACCTTGTTCATAATGTGCCACATGGAACCAACAGTCATTTGATGGTTGATGCTGTCGGTAAGTTTATGCCACGAATCGGTATAAATACAGTGCTGGAGTGCAGCTAGATACTGATGGAGACTCACGGGGGAAGGTCGTCTTTGAAAGGCAAAACCGTCTTCCACTGCCTTCCTCTCTGCCTGAACGATGCAATTATCCAGTGTCCAGGTGTGGGCATCATGATGGCACGTAATGTGTGGCCTGCTGACATAATGGTTGTAGAAGTCATGCATGGAGCTGACAAGTGATGATACAACATTTCAGGACATCGAAGGTCGAACGTGAGAAGAAGGTTGGTCATATAGGAGATGTATGTAGGGCAGTACTTGGGTGGGATTGCAATGCGAGTGCATCTGTGTACAGGAGAAGGTGTAGCAGGGAGGGAATACTGAAGGCTGAGAGCAATGTGATCAGAGAAGAGCACAGGGATAGATGAACACCTGACCAGGGACGCCACGAGGCCAGATATAAGGACGTGATCTAGTGTGCCTCCTCGAGAGTGTGTGGCCCCACTATTGTCCCAGCGGGTGAGCTGATTACGACGAATATACTCAAGAAGTTTAGTCCCATTACAGTTAACTGTGGCAGAAACGTCCCCCAAAGTAGGGTGTCGGGCATTATAATCCCCCATGTATATCATGCCACGGATGGTGTGAGCTGGGAGAGCAGCTGTACTCAACCTGCCTGGCGCAGAGTACAAGTTGCACAACCAAGTTGTGCCACTTCCAATGGTGACCTCAAGAAGCTGGAAGGTTGTCTCATCGTCTGCAGAGCTTTGGAGGAAACTGTGCTGGATGGAGGACTGGCCATGCGTGACAAGTCCATTCCTAACTTGAGGGACGTAAGAAACATAACCACTGAGAGTGGGTGCCTCTACTCCGAGTAGCGCATGACCAACAAAGGATTCCTGAATGAAAATTATATCCAAATGGGAACTGCATACATATCTTTTGAGTGCAGTAAGTTTAGACTGGTTAGTAACACCACAGGCATTCCAAGAGATGACATGCAGTTGTGCCATGTTACCAAACTTTGCCATGACATTTGCGAGGGCCAGATGAGGAAGTGGTAGTGGCATGAGAAGTGCTACGTGGCGTGCAACAAGGGGAAGACTCCCTGGGGGGGGCATTCAGTCATCCAGTGGGAGTGACAATGGAGTCCAGCTTCTCTGTAAGGGTGGTGACAGTCGTAATGATCATTTGTTGTGATTCAACCTGTGAATTTAATGTTGTCTCAAGTGCAGCCTGCTTGCTAACCAAGCCATCAATGCAGGCTTCTATTGCATCGAAACGTGCCGTAAGTGAGCTAATCCGAGTTCTGAGAGTGGCAACAGCATCGCGAAGTTCAGTGACTGCAGCTGAGTCCAAAACGACAGTGGAGGCAGGGGGAATGGCAGGGCAGAGTGGTGGTGGTGGTGATGCTAGTGGAGCCCACCCTTAGCAATGGGGGCAGGGTTAGCCCGGTGTCTAGTGCAGCCACAACAAATGTTAACCCCTTCTTGATGACATCGAGGACATTTCCAGTGCAAGGTATCTGGAGGTGGCGGGTTGGGTTGCATCGAGGCTGTATCAGACGGAGGTGGAGGGGGTCGGTGAGGACAAATCCGAGAGTCGTGTTGCCCAGAGCACCATGCACACCATTCTGGCGCAGAGCAGTACCGGGAGATGTGACCAATGCCCCAGCATCAAAAGCACAACGGTTGCTCGTCCTTCATCTTGCAAAACTCACAAGATGGGAGGCAGGGAAGGAAGCTGAAGGTGACAATTGGTGGTGGCAGGTTAGGAAGGCTCCAGGTGACAACCAGCCGGTTGAAAGGAGTGCCATTCTGGTGGAAATGTCGGGATGAGTAGATACCTGGCAGCTCCATGGCCAAGTTGGGATCAATGCAGACAGGATAACGTGTAAGGAGGCAAGTAGGAAACTTGCAGGGCCTCTTAGGTAAGTATTGACTTTCCAAAGAAAGGGATAGGAACTTTCTTTTAGTTATGCTATCTACAATGTCCCTGCGACATCTGGAGATGTAGACAGAATGGGAAGATTGCAGACATCTTGACCTCCGCTTGGGTGTGGTCAAAGTGAAAAGCACTATTGACCTCAGACAACCACTGAAGTTTGATATCCACAGTTGGGTTGTCTTTGAATAAAAGTTTGATGTAGTCAGCCCTGGGCACGAACGCTGGAGGCGGAGAGACAGGAAGCAACTGCGAAACTTGGGGGGATTGAACAAGCTGCAGGAGGCGAGGAGTGTTGGATCTAAGGGCGGTTGTCCTTTGCAGAGGATCAGAAGTCTCCTGCCACTTGGAGGATTTGTAGCAGGGGATGAAGGCTCACTGTTGCTGTCCGAGGTGTTATGCACGGGGCGCTTGGCAGAGGAGGATGCCTGGCCGACACGGTGAGGTGCAGCAGGTACAGATAGTGCTGGTTTGGTAGCTACTTCACCATCTAGCGAGACAGTGCTACTACTTTGTGGTAGCTGTGACCAGTCACTCTGAGTCATTTCATCCTCGTCACTCAGCGCCAGGTCAGCTTCAAGGTCCTTGAGGTGGCAGGGCCTGAGTACTCCATGCTGCACACCTAGGCAGGCAGCAGGGTGAGCGGGATGTTAACTTCACCAGCATGACAGAACAGACCAATGGTAGCAGGGAAGTCCTTGACGTCACACAGGTAGTACTGCACATGCACAGAAATTAGAAAACCCGAACAGGGGGGCCCCATCTGCCGTACTGAATTTTCCCCCCAAGCTACAGGCTAAGTCCAAACACCAGAAAAACACAACCAATGGTGAAGTAAGCACTAGACCTTTATGTTGCTCCCTGCAACTACAGAAGGGTGTTGGAAGGCAAGGACCAGCGGAAAAACCAGGAATATGAGCAGCACACAGCAATGATTTGTGTATGTCTAGCCCTCTGGTGGCGAATCCCAACACTTGAACTGAACAAAAAACCTACTGAACTACCCTAGTCTCTTCGCCATCCTTATATAACCTTCCTTGCTTCTCCAACATTCTAGGACGTGCTGGGCCTGTAACTGCCCCTAGCAACAACAGTTACCGATTCGGAGACATCGAAAACATGCCAGAGTTTTCTTTCATTACATATCACTGTAAATTATTTTGCAAACAAACTTAAAGTGAATTACATAATATAACAAGCAAATAAATAAATAAAACAGTATAGAGAAAAAGAGCATGAAAATTAATGCATAACTTACGAAATAACTACACTTACAAACAGCAGGCAAACTGGCAACTCACTCGTACCGGAACTAGCTACTGTAAACCTCGGGAATCAGAGAGAAGCTGCTATACTACCTAACTACCAAATCCCGCTTCTTAACCAACTAACTACCAAATCCCGATTCTTAACACTACTGTCTAGTCCAGCTGAGACTGATATTTATAGCCATTTCAGAGAGACGGTCTTATTCTTCCATCAGGCGGGAAGGAAAGACTATGAACAACAGGGAAGACTAAAAATGAATAGAAGGACGTTAAAAAAAAGTTTGTTGGAAAGACTGAGAAAGTTAATGCGCACATACTATTTGAATAAAAAATATATTAAATAAGTGTAAAATAGACTTTTGCAATGCGAAGACATTTTTTTTTTTTTAAATATTGTCAGTCCATTTTCGTTTAAGTCATAAAGGACTTTTAATAGAGACAGGGTTAATAAAGGCTATATTCAATCGCTCCAGTTTTAAAATTCGATACTAAGATGATTAAAATGATTACCAAATAACAAGGCAGTTGAAAACTATAGTCTTAGGCAAAAGTACTGGTGATATGCTTTTTACTGAGGAATTATTAGAAATACCATTCCACCAATCATCATCATCATCATCATCATCTTAATAATAATAATAGTAGTAGTAGCACTAGTAGTAGTGGTAGTAGTAATCACAGTAATTCTAATATTATTATTATTTCTTTTATTACTATTATCATTATTCTTATTATTACTGTCATTCTTCTTCTTCTTCTTCTTCTTCTTCTTATTATTATTATTATTGGCATCATCATCATTATTATTATCAGTTTTACCATGGACACCAAGATTAGTCCTTTCATCCCGACGTCATTTATTACCAAATGTGTCATCTAGATACTGTTTTATTTAATTTAAGGTAGTCTTTTTGACATGGAAGGGTAAGAATTTGCTTCATTAACCCTCCTTCTCTACTAGAGGCATTCCTTAAGTAGAATACAAACGCCTGATAGTAGTTTGATCTAAATGAAATTGCACCATCGACCTTAGTTTTAGAGAACTTGGCGAATGTTGGTTCCTAACCTCCTAACTCACACAGCGTCTTTTTTCCACTCGAGAGTGTGCAAGGCGTGGTATTTTTCCAGTATGAAGGAGGAGGAGGAGAAGCTGTTGCAGGAGAAAGCACTGCCTGGTAACCGGAACACTGAGGAAAACGAAATTTACAGTGGTAGGACTCCATCCGGGGCAGGGCTTAAACAGGACTGCATCCCCTAGAGCTACCCTATACGGGAGTGAGGGTCAGGATACGGAAATAATGGGCAACGTTGATATGCATGGTCATAGCATTTTACTAGAGAAAAGGAAATTTTGCACAGTAGTAGACAACCATCAGGACCAGGTCTTAGACTGGATGAAATTCCTTTCCCCCCACGAGGAGGCAGTCCCCGTGGGAAAGAGGAACAACGCCATTATTTTTCACCTAGCAAAACGAAATTTTGCATAATAGCAGACCTTCACTGGGATCACGTATTATGCAGTGTGGGTTCCCCGAGGCCCATCCTTCACGGAGGACCTGCTACTGTTGGTCCAGGGCAATGGCGGAATGAAAGGTTATAGCATCGTTTGTTTTGCTTTGTTCTGTGTTTGCGTTTTTAACCTAGATAACTGTATTTGTACAGTTTAAACCTTCACGAGGATCCAAGGTAGTTATGGAAGGTTGGTATGTGTGGTCATAGATTTTTTTTTTAATTTATGAAACCGAAATTTTGCACAACTGTACAGTATGTCTACTCCCAAACCAGATTTTAGCCTGGATGGGACCCCCTGGCTCAGCAACACTCCCCCCCCCCCCGCCTTCCTCATACCTCATTATTCTTTTTAGAATTCTACAAGGGTGGGTGTGGTTATATAGCTGTCTTATGTAGATGTCTTATTAGGATTACCAATCGTGCTGTTTGCGTGTGCTGTGAATCTCTAGGTTTTGTAGAGTTTTCTGCTTTGGAATGGAGCTTTACAGTTTTGTTTTGCTCATTTTTCTGATCTCCATACGAGTTTACTTAGCTTAAAAAAGAGCTTTCGTAAGTAAGGGTTTATGTTGGTGGCATCTAGCCCTTTCAATTAGAAAAATATGTCACGATGAGACAAAAAGACGTCATTGTACTGAAGGGATTAACGAAACAGGTATCAAGTAAGATAGTAGACCCTCGGAAAAAAAAAAAAAAAAAAGTGTTATCAAGTGCCGCTTATCCCCATCAAGCGGAGAATGTGATTTGTAGTTTATTATTGTCAGTTCCTGATTGTTGTATTTAGCTTACCTTAATATGGACTTTTGGAAACTGAGAGGATGTATCTAGTTTTCATAAACCACTTCACTACTATCGGTCCTACCCAAGTCACACAGATTCTAACGGTGGGACTATAAATGGAACGAAAAAGACGCCATCGTCATAAATGGTAAATAACATGGAAAATGCTTACCTCCAACCTGCCTAAAACCCAGTGGGATAAAATGTTCATTCATTCGGGTCGCTGATGCATTAGTCATTAGTTACAGGCGATTTTTTTCTTTTCCATTTTGCTCTAGCCTGACGAAAATCACTAACCACGTTTAGCTGAGTTGATGTCTAAGTGCCATTAGATTAAAGAGTAGATTTCTCCAGTACTGAAGGTGATGTATTCCTGTCTCAGAAGAAAGGCTAACTATATTTCTTAAAACTACGGCATAGTACTCATGTTGTGCAAATGGTTTGGAAAAAACAATCTACTTCAGTTTTCAAGGAAACTCACTGCTACCTCACAACTAAGTTTTATAGAATTGTATACCAATACAACTTCGTGTTCAGTCGTGGGAGTGGCATAGTTCCCTGAGTGACAGCAAACCAACTGTAATCTACCACATAATGCAACAAATGGAGCTGTTGTGGTCGCTGCTGTTTTGTGTATTTATTTGTCTCTTGCCAGACGCCTTAATCACGTAAGAGATGGCCACAAACAAATCACCTCCATGTCGCCCTGTCGCTCGTCATTTCTCTGCTCTCTCACCAGCTCATACCTCCCCCCCCCCCTCTCTCTCTACTCCACCCCTCCATCTGATCGTCTGCCTCGCCCTCCCTCTTCCCCTCCCCCCCACCTCACTCACATACACTCTCCTCGTTAGCCTGTCTCTCTCCATCCTCTCCACATGACCAAGCCACATCAGTGTATTTCTCCTAACGCTTTCTATCCCATCCACATCCACATCACAACACTACTTCTCTTCCCCATTGTCAGTTTGCCTTTCCGTGTAACTCCACATGCTCCTCTCAACTGCCCCATTTCCATTGCTATAACTCTTGACTTGTGTCCTTCCAGGAAGGTCCAAAAGAGTTGGTATCACAATACTACCAGTAAAGTGAGCTTTATGAGCGTGACGAGTGAGCGAGCGTTTGTACATACTCCTATCACCATAATTTCATCTTGTTGTAAACTTTCAACATTTCTGGTGAGGTAGTTGAAGAATAATTGAGTTAAAATGTTTACTTTCTCACGTTTCCTCACTTTCTCATGTTTTCTTTCTGAAGTGTATATAGCAAGGCGTCGTAGCATTTATCACACGTGCAATGTTCAGTTCTCTGCTCCCGACTTGCAGTGTCAACGATCCGCGTCTGTAAACGCTTGGCTATTGATCAAATGATAAAACCCAGAAATGGGGAGATTACCCTTGCTGATTTCACCCCATAAACATAGTAAGAACGTTCATGTAAAATTATGAGCGTAATATCCGATGTCTAATTGTTAACAGTTCATTGAAGAAAACATAACATTGCAAAAGTAAATCTTTTAAAATTCCCTTTCATAGTGGTGCATGTCAATTGAAGCCCTCTAGTACATTCCCTTGGAGAGCTGTAATTCCAATTTTTTTTTTTTTTGTCTCATGAGTAAATATATAGCTAAAAAGAATTATCTGTTGAAAGTATCTGCTACCTGCTGAAAGAATCTCTTCTTTATCTCGCACAGTAAAAAAGTTATTAGTCTCTGAAAACCATCGCGACCGGGTAGTGTCGTGTCGAGCCAGGCCGGGTCATGTCAGGCTGCTCATTTCTAAGCTGAACGTAGAATAAACATCGCATCGTTACGCTTGCTTGCTTCGTTCGCTGCACATCCTCGCTCGTAATCATGCAGCGACATATTTACTTCCATGCTTACTTCCCTAATTCTCATCACTGCTTTAAAAAAACCAGCAACCTTTCTTCCTTGTTGTACCCTTTCACGGACATCATCCTTCAAACTTCCATCCCACTGCCCCAGTACTAATATGCACCCACATTTTCCACTTCCACATCATCCAACCTCTCTCTACAATCTGTGACTTCATTTCCCTCGAAGACCATAACTTTGCTCTTCCCTACATTCACCTTTAGATTCCGTTTCTTACACACTCTTCGTGACTCATTCACCAAGCCTTGCACTTCCCTTTTTGTCTTCATTTAACAATACAGTATCGTCTGTAAACAACAATATAGAAAGTTTCCAAACACTGCCCTCTCTAATTTGGGCCGCTCCAACATCCACTGCTGTACCTTGTATCTCTTTTATAACCCCATCCATATACAGCCTTAACAACCATGGAGACATGACACATCCTTGTTTCAATCCAATATTCAGATAAAAATTTTCACTCCGTTCACTGTCCACATGCACAGTAGTCTTAGGACCCTTATACATACTCTTCACAGCATTCAACAACTTTCCATTTACACTATATATTCTTAATGTTTTCCACATTCCATATCAATCCACTCTGTCAGATGCTTTCTCCAAATCCATGAAGGCCGCATACAAGTTCATTCCCTTCTCTAGAAACTTTTCCACTAAAGACTAAAGGATGAGTATCTGAACTACACAACCTCTTCCCTTCCTAAAACCTCTCTGTACTTCTCCAACTAATTCCTCTGTTGTTTCCCTAACCCTGTCAGTAAATATCCAACCATATACTTTGCCTATTACACTAAGAAGACAAATGCCTCTGTGATTACCACACACTTCTTTTTCCCCGCTTTCTTTGTACAGTGGAATAATTATACCTGACTTCCAATTCTCAGGGAGTCTACCCTCATCCCAGGCCAATCTGCACATCTTCCATATCCATTCGACTACCATGTCTTCTCAATGTTTTGTCTACCCAGTAACCTGCAATTGATTGAAGTAGTATTACATACTTGGAATGAGGTTTGTCTCTTATCCTCTTATTTTTTTTTTTATCTATGGTCTCTACATAACCTGCAAATGACCTTTTTTTTTTTTTTTTTTAATTCATGAAGTCATTCCATTGAAGGAATTTCTGCTGTATCCACAGAGGAGACCAAATATAGTGCTTGTTCCTAACTGAGTCACTCTGACTCAACCTCTCACTCACTTAGTTACTGTACTTTCTTTAACAAAAGGTCCAGGCCTTATTGAAGGAATGTTAGGAAAACTAAATTTTTCAGACTGGCAGAATTCTCACCCCCCTCCCCCTTCCGGGCCAGGTATCAGGCAGGACAGGACACCCCGAGGGCTGCACCCCAAGGGGGGTTAAGGAGAACACTGGTGGTATCAGCCAAAATCGCTAACCACAACCAAAGTTTCTAGTGGAAGAACATGAAATTTTGCAGATTGCTAGAAACTCACTCTGGCCACGTTTTAGGAAGAATGAAACTATCAAGGGTCGTCCCTCAAGGGGTAAGGAGCGCCCCCCGATGGTCCCAACAAAGCAGTTATGAGTAGCCATAATTTTCAACCTAGCTACACGAAATTTGCGTATTGCTATGTGTTTACCCCGGTCAAGTATTAGGCAATGTGATTCCACTGATGACCCCCCCCCCCATCCCCAGAAGGAGAGAAAGAGAGAGAGAGAGAGAGAGAGAGAGAGAGAGAGAGAGGCCCTTGAGGGAAAAATGCAATTTTTTTTTTTTTCAACCTAAGAACTTGTGATTTTGCTCAACTGAAGATCTTTATGCAAACCACGCTTTTCGGAGGGGTGAGAACCCCAAGGCCACCTCCCAGGCGTGGGCAGCCCCAGGGGGCTCTGGCCTAAGCTTTTATGCACAGCCATAATGTTAACTAGAAATACGAAATTCTAAATTGTGGTAGAAGGACACTCTGGTCACGTTTTGTACAGGGTACGACCCCTTATGACCATCTTCCATGGGGGTAGTATTGTCCTTAGGGTCCCCAGGGAGTTGCCTCTGAGCCTCTTCCATAAATAATTATTTATTTTCTCTTACAGTAGTTCAAGGGTAGGTGCTGTTCCAACCCAGAATTAATTAGCAGTCCTGCGAAGCAGGATGGTGTGAATATTGACAGCTTGGCCCATTCCGTTGCGCGAGATTTAGCCTGTCTGTGTGTCTGAGCCTTAACTTCTCCTAGGTTATCATTTTTATTTTTTATTTATTTATTTATTTTTTGTGTCCGACTCTGAGCATAGGCTTTGCATCTCTTGTAAAATCTGCTTCCAAGAGATTAGATGTGCTAAGCCGACTCCGTACTTTCTCTACCCCTGCACAGTTGTTGACTTTATACACGGGTTTTATTCGCCCCTGTTTAAAGTACAACTCTCATGTGTGGGGAGGCTCCCCACATACAGTTCTTCTCAATAGGGTGGAATCAAAGGCTTTTTCGCCTCATCAACTCTCCTCCTCTTACTGGCTCCCTTCAACCTCCATCTCTTTGCCGCACTGTTGCCTCTTTATCTCTTTTCTGTCGCTACTTCAATGGTCACTGCTCCTCTGAACTGTCTGCTTGCATCCCTCCACCTCTACGACGAGTGCGTAACACCCGTCTGGCAACAAACTCTCATTCCTTTTATGTCCAACTCTCTGATGCAAGAGTTAGCCGTTACGCCCAGTCCTTCATTTATGCAACAGATCAGCACTGGAACTGCCTCCCTCTGTCTGTATTTCCTGCTTCCTATGATCTCCAGTCTTTCAAACGCAGTGTGTCCAGGCATCTTGAAATGAACGGATCTTGATTTTGGCTCTCTTTTGTATTGTTTTTGTTTTTTCTTGGAAGGAACGGTTTGCGGGCTCCTGGCCTTTAGTTCCTTCTTTCATGCATTAAAAAAAAAAAAAAAAAAAAAAAAACTATTACTCCTACATACCATACACCACTTTCCTGGCGAGTTCGTCTGGTTACTCCGAAGGTTACCTCCACTATATACAATTTTTCAAGTGATTTTTAGGGAGTCAGTCCCCCCCCACACACACACACCAAATTTAAATTTCTCTGACATACCGAAAGGGGGGCAGATATGGCTTTCATATCATAGTACATGTTATATTGTACAATGGACTCTCATCTGTAATGCGATATTTGAAGAGCGTGATCCCTCCAATCATTCTTCAGGGGATCAGTCCCCCTCCCCCCTCCCACCCCCCAAAAAATGGAAAATGGAAAAGGGGGACATTGAGCATATGGAGTTTAACGAAATTTCTCAGGCCAGTTCATCTGGTTCCTTGTTAACGTCTTTCACTACCAGTATGTAAAATTTTTCACAATTTTTTTTCCAGGGGGTTAGCCTCCCTCCAGAACTTAAGAATATAAAGGATATATGACATGGAAAGGAGGGCAGGTATCACACTGATATCTTAAATACAGACAAAGGGAAAGGAGAATAACTTTAAAATTTGCTTCTTCTTGCTATACCGAAGATGAAATATGAGATAATAAAATGAAGGCAACTTCTGGACAAAATAATTGTCGATGGTATTGTGAAGAATGATCTTTAAAAAAAAAAAAAAATGAAAGACTAAAAGAATTAAAAAAAAAAAAAAATCTTCCACGCCGAGTACGTGAAAGCTCCGACATAAAGAAGAAAACCTCTCCTCTCTGGAATATTGTAGATCGACGAATGGCTAAAACACATTGCTCGCCGCGCCCAGCGAACCCTCTGGTGGGCTGTCGGGCTGCCCTGATCGACATCTGGGTTGCCCACTAGGGGACTCTGGTGGGTGACAGAGTTGCCCACCAGGTTACAACTTGCAAAAACAATAGCCAAAACCCCACCGACCGGGCTAATGGATGGCCCGGCCTTTGCTTAAGGCGAAGAAAATCTAAAAACGAACGAACAAAGACGAAAGAAAAGCGGACGGAAAAAATATACTGTATTTACTTGCTAAATACTGTAAATGAAGCTATTAAACAACTCATACAAAAACACATCCCATCCTAGACAATATGGACTGACGAATGATTTACATCGGACGAAAGTAAACTAGAAATAAATACGCTCGTCCTTGTTAAGTAGATGAAAGCTAATACAAAAAGAAAACACAGCTCTTCTGAAACAACATAACTTGTGCCGTAATAAATAAATGGTACATTAACGAATGATTTACATAACTATGAAGGGAAAGTAAGAATATACATGCTGCTCTTCCCTGCTAAACAGACGAAGCTCCGATAATGCTGAGGGAAAACACCACCTCTCCTGGGCAAAATAAGCTCCATGGGGGCTTTGAAGGAAAATTATCCGGTGCCTCCGAGTAAAATGGTTACAAACGGCCTCCCAGGGGTGTCGGGAATTACAGCCTCACGCACCACTCCCTCCTGGTGTTGGGGGGAAATTTATGGCCAGGGGTTTATATCTCTCACTGCACCTTCATCTTTCTCTCACTGCACTTTCATCTCTCTCACACTGCACCTTCATCTCTCTCACTCTGCACCTTCATCTCTCACGCTGCACCTTCATCTCTCTCACTCTGCACCTTCATCTCTCTCACACTGCACCTTCATCTCTCACTCTGCACCTTCATCTCTCACTCTGCACCATCAACTCTCTCACACTGCATGTCATCTTTTATACTGCACCATCATCTCTCTCACACTGCACTGTCATCTCTCTTTCATTGCACCTTTTTCTCTTTCACACTACACTTTCATTTCTCTCACGTTGCGCCTTTATGTCTCTCATACTGCACCTTCATCTCTCTCACACTGCACCCTCATATCTCTCACACTGCACATTCATCTCTGTTAAACTGCACCTTCATATCTTTCACACTGCGCCTCCATCTCTCGTCCACTTCATCTTACTTTCTTTCAACCTGCGTCTCCATCTCTCTCACACTGCACCTTTTTCTCTCTCACACTGCGTCTTCACCTTTCACACAATGCACCTTGATGCCTCTTACACTGTGGCTTCATCTCTCACACTATCATGTCTAACAGTATGTTTGAATCTCTCACACTCTGTCCCTTCTCTCCTTCAGACTCTGCCTTCGTCTCTCTCAAACTGTGCCTTGATATTTCTTATATTAACCTACCGCGGAAAATTACAACCCAACATACCACTAGCTTCTGGGGTCAGTGGGAGTGTTATTGCTGCTGGTTTTTCTGTGACACTACACCCTTTTTAAGGCTATCGTCTCCCACACTTCGTATTAATCTCTCGAATAATCTGTCTGACACACAGCGCCATCAACTTTCACACAGTCTTTCTCCACTTATCCCCCTGCCTCTCACACGTTCTTCCCTCACATTGCGCCATCATATTTCACACCATCTCACACTGTCATCTCTTACACTGTTTTCTCTTGCACTGTTTTCTTTTACACTGTTCCCGAGGTCGCATTTTCATTTTATTAATGCCAACCCCAGACAATTTTCTTCGGTTAAGGATATGCACTTCGACATGAGAGGAAGTACATACAGCCTTCATCAGCTCCTTTTATGGTGCTCTTCTATGCTTAACGAAATAGTCTGGTAGCAGCAAGAATAATCCATTGGCATAGGTTACTTAACTCAAAGGGACGCCCTCACACAAATGCCCTATCTCTCACATTTTTTAAAACTTTACACTGTTTAGCTTCTTGAAGCCGGTGGCTTCATATTTTAATTTGTTCCCATTAAAACCATTTGATTGTATTCAGTGCGGGGAATCCGTCAGTAGTAAGAGGATTAACAAAGGTAACATCTGACACCGTCTACTCGAAAAAGTATCTCCAAATGTGAACAGCTCCTCTGGTCCAGGGGATTAGCATAAAGGCGAACATGAGAAGATTAAGGACCGCACTATCGCAAGGTTAGGAGCCTCCATGGCGTATCTTCCTCACTGATTCACCTCTCCATATGTCACCTTAGCTAGCAAACTTGGGACCCGTATTTTCATGGGCATGGGAGGTTGTCTGGCACGTATTCTCTACCCATTTCTTTCTTCACGTGGTAGGTTCATACTCACGTTTAACTTATGTTGATTGCTTATGACGTAAAAACTCTTAAAGCTACAAAATAATAATATTCAGTTGATTATTATAACATCCCATGGTATATGATCTTTGCTTTCACTAGATATTGTTCATTTTAATAATGATCTCCCTCACTGATAAGATTATTGTAGCCTATATCTAATCCCTCAAGTTTCGAAAAGTTTCTCCACATCTGAATATAATTGCCTGGTGATATATATATATATATATATATATATATATATATATATATATATATATATATATATATATATATATATATATATATATATATACATATATATATATATATATATATATATATATATATATATATATATATATATATATATATATATATATATGTCGTCGTAATGAAGGACTTAAGGAGCAATTGTCCAGAAAACTGACAAGTAAGATGTTTTAGAAAGTCTTCTAAGCCTCCAAGCATACAGGATTACGGCCCCAAAACAAACCTCTAATGTCGACTAATCATACATGAACGACAAAGAGTACTGGATATCTTTGCATCAGTGTCGAACAGAAATGGGAAGAGAGTGTGGCGTTAGATGCAAACTGCTTCCTCACCGTATTGTCGAAGTAATACTAGCAGATAGTTCAGAAGAGCAGAGACCGCAGTATAGTATATGCGGCAGTTTCAACACTGCATCAAAGACAGCCTGAAGGGAGTCAGTGAGAAGAGAGAGAAGTGCCGCTGAGACGAAAAACCTTTGATTTCATCCTACTTTGTAGTGCTGTATGTGAATAATACACACACACACACACACACACACACACACACACACACACACACACACACATGCAACTTGTTCAACATACAGGAATGAATAAGAGGCCCCTTTTACCGAGTCAGCAACCACGCAGACCAAAAGAAAATTCAGATGATGGAAATCCTAGTAGGGCAGGGTGGAACTGGTTAGCGCTGATACGGATGAAGAGTTTTTGCTGTGTAAGGTTTATCACAAAGCAGAAAAAAGTTCTAGACTTTCAAAAGATAGTCACCATAAGTGTATAAAGAAGCAACTTCTCCACATAAAAGTTTGACTGAAACTATCTAAATCTTCCAAAAGTTATATAATTACTCTCGTGGTGTTTCATGACGTGGCCTATCAAAGTTTAATTTACATATATCCATATATATATATATATATATATATATATATATATATATATATATATATATATATATATATATATATATATATATATATTTCATTTTCATTCATTGGCAGACGCCATGTATCCCAAACGGGGTGACCAAGGGCTTAGAGTTAATTGTTTTACAGGGAGGGGCACTAATCCTCCACCAACTCCACTCTTATATATATATATATATATATATATATATATATATATATATATATATATATATATATATATATATATATATATATATATATATATATATATATATGTGTGTGTGTGTGTGTGTGTGTGTGTGTGTGTGTGTGAGTATGTAGATCAATAGATAGATAGGTAGACAGACAGACAGATAGATAGATAGATAGATATACATATATACATATATACGTTACACCCTGTTAAATAGCCCAGTTCATGAAGTGGACGGATTCAATGCCCAGTTCATGAACTGAGGAGTCTGGTTGCCCATATCATGAACTGGGCGAATTTGTTGGCCACTTCATACAATGGGCAGCATCGTGTAGAAGCTCAAAACTTCATACATGTATGGGTGACTGAGCACTTCAGTTGCTGAGTTGGTGACATGGTAGCGTAATGTGTTCACGTGAATAATAAATAATCGGCTGGCAGTCACCCGAACTGCTCACATCTGACAAGCCACTTAACTATCTGCCTTTGATTAACCGACGTCTCGTGGCCGGTGGAGTTACAGTCCTTACTTCATGTCTCACTGTACCACCGAAGTAGGAAGTTATGTTAAGCACCTGTGCTGCAAGACCAGTGTTCAGGGCAACATGGAGTTCGATGGTTGTAACGCAATGTGGAGTGCTGATTACGGAAGGAAAGTTATTGAGGTGTTAAAACCCGGGAAAACGGGACAGAATCTACCAAGGGAAGAGTATCATATTTTAAACAAATTTAAACTCGTTTCCCTTGGTGAACTGGATAAAGTGGCCAAAAATAATGGCAAGTACATGGCAACTATCAACACTGTAATGAACATTATTCGTGTATTTCACACTGAAACTGGGCATGGAAATGAAAAGAAAACCCACCGAGCAGTGTCTAATCAGTACGAAGATACTCCATGCTCACTTATACAACAGTTTATCAAACGGTGTAAAAGATGTACAGAGAAAAGGCGCTGACCGGAAACAGATTCAGGAGTTGTTGTTCGTTCACTCTCTAAATTACCTTAATGAGCGCGGACAAGTAGACCTTGTCGATATGCAAACCATGGAAGATTGCAGTTACAGCATTATATTGCATTACATTGAATATCTAACTAAATTTCATGTTATTCGCCCACTGAAAACCAAAACTGCGTCAGGAGTGGCACATGAGCTGTCCCTGCAGTTCCTTGACTTACTGTAGGTGCTTCCCATGACTTGCAATCAGATGATGGCAAGGGATTCACCACTCAAGTAATCCATGAATTAGCATTGTTGTGGCCAGAACTAGTCTTAGTAAGTGGGCGTCTTTAACATCTTCAGAGTCAGGGCTCTGGTGAACGAAGTAATGCTGAATCAAAACAAAATTTACGACTTGGATGGACGATAATAACTGTGCCAAATAGAGTCACGGGGTTCGATTTGTACAATGGATAATGAACAGCAGTTACCTCGAGACCATAAAAATGGCACCTTATGAGGCTTTAACAGGAAATAAACCGCGATGCAGTCCAAAAACTAAGCTTTTAGCTGAATTTCTCATGAAAATTAGAACAGGGATAGAAGAAAACGAACTTGGGTTTCTTCTCGATGAAACCTCTGAGACCATTGACCCTCAGGATTCTATGCCATGTGATCCAGATGAACCAACACTACCACCATGTCCACAGGTAAATATGGAAGTAATACTTTCTTAGTGCTACATTATCTTCGTTGATGACTCTCCCCAATGAATGAACCTTAACCTTTTCTTGGATGAGGGTACGTGGTTTTGTGAAGAGTGAGAGTTCGTCTGTCTGAAGCGTAAGATAACCACCTGAAATGTTAACTGTAACGTATAGTTCTTATTTCCTATTGGCAGGAAAAGTATCAGATGAGCCTAACCATCTTCCTGAGGGCACAGCCGCTGAGACGAGGGAGCCAGTAGCTAAAATACACGCAATCTCTGAGACAGTTGACCCTCAGGCTTCCATGCCAGGTGATCCAGATGAACCTATACTAACACAATGTCCACTGGAAAATATGCAAGTGATACTTTCATACTAGTCTTCGTTGATTGATATTATCATTATTTTCAGCATATCATCATCATCCTTCATAATTTTTATGTTCCTTTTTCCAATAGGCACAGATAGTACCAGATGAAATTGAAGAGGAAAATGAGTATTTTCATCCTGCCTAACGTGCGGGGCAAGAGGCAAGGGAAGGTATCATTCAGCAGGCTGACGGCATGCTGGCCTGTAGTACAATCACTACGTCCAATCGAAGTAGGTGGTGTTGTTGCGGTGCCAGTGTCGCTGTTCGACCTGAGCAAAGGGGATCCCCCGAATGTAACTGGAGTTGTGCTGTCTGCTGAAGAGAATTGTGGTTACACGATCGGTACGAGAAGTGGAATCATTAAAGGCAAACTTGCCCTAAATCAAGCGGAATTTGTGCAATTCACTGACCTTACACTTGAAAATGTTCCTCATACAGAGTTAAGTATTCGAGAAATAGTTCGTGAATAGAGCGTCTGTGGTGGACAGGGATTTAGAAGGTGGCACTGCAGAAGCAGCTGCCTAACCAAACGATGTTCCTGCCTCAAAAGTGGCCCTCGTTACAACAGTGATTACCAATCATAAATCATGTGAAAATGTAGACTGATTTAAACTTCTATTTAACTGACAGTATTACAATGAATTTTAGCACGTGTGGAATAAATAATTCATGCACTTTATTATTTATTACTGGATTTGCATACCGATATTTTGTCCT